>NC_068362.1:100010186-100310186 GCF_020536995.1 Dreissena polymorpha | reverse complement strand
TATGACCCGTAATCATCCCGGAAAACCCCGCCTGCTACACGGAACAGCACTGTCGACACTTCCGGTACCGCTGACTAGTACTCGTCTAAGAAGCAACTTAGTGTTCTGTTATGGAACGTTCAAGGATTAATCTCTAAACTAAATATAACGACTTTATAAATTACATATCTAATTTTGATATTTTATGATTCTGAGAAACTTGGCATTCGAATACTGCAAATGTAAACATTGTCAATTTTGATAATTTCTCTTGTCCAAGACCATTAACTAACAAGAAGGCAAAACGTAACAGCGGAGGATTGATGATTTATTTTACTAGAAAATACGCAGACAAAAATGAGCTAGTTGACATCAATTTAAAGGGGTTTATGTGTTTAAAATTATGTAAGTCTCTCTTCGGATCAGACATTGATATTTATTTAATCTATTGCTATTTTCCACCCGAGGATTCACATGTTTATAAATATAGTAATTCATCTTTGTATGACTTTGATTTTTTGAAGCTATTTCACAGGATTTGCTCCGGTATTCTGCTCTCGGGGATGTTATTATTGCAGGCGACCTAAATGCAAGCATTGGTCAGAATTCAGATCTAGTGGAAAAAAATTAACCTAGATAGGTATGTTAATATGCCGACAATTTCATTTGATGTGGACAGAATACCGGTTCGACGATCTGCCGATGAAAAAGTCACTGCATACGGATATAAATTATTGTCGATGTGTAAACAGAATAATCTATTCATAGTAAATGGGCGATTAGATCCGGGTGACTTCACGTGGAATAATTGAGCGGGAAATAGATTTGCGGCCAGTGTAGTCGATTATGCTATATGCGACTACGAACTATTTAATCGGTTTAATAGTATGTGTGTACATGACATAACGGAGTTCTCAGATCATTGTCCAATTGAGTTTCATTTAAATTGTACCGATCGTACATTTGATAATAGAGGTAGTCAAACAGTTGATAAACTGATATTGGAGGATAACCCATGCAAAAACGAACAGTTGAATTCTTTATTGCATGACAAGCAACATGTATTTGATGATTTGCCAAAACATTTCAGACGGTTTAACTGATATTGACACATACGTGAAATCTTTGTCTAGTACAATTTTTGATATCTCATTTGTGGTTTACGGTAAAGCGTTTCGAACTAAAGGGAGTAAAGATATTAATATTAACACGAAAACATCTTCGTTTAACACTGACTGAAGAAAAGCTAAGTCGGTGTTTTACCCGAGTAAACTTGTTTATAAAGATTATCCCAGTGTTGAAAATTGAAATATTTTTAAATGCAAGAAGTGCTTTTATTACCACCAAACGGAAGGCGAAAAATGTCATTGTTTAGCTGAAAAAAAAACGCTTAGTCAAAATGGTTCTCGCAAATTTAGGAAACACGTTAAATTAATGATTATAATAATACGAATCATTGTAAAGCCCCTGATATTTCGCCTGAGGATTTTGTTAATTATTTTTGTAATGTGTCAAACAATCTCAATGATAGTTTATATAGGGATTCTAATGACTGAAACTATGAAGTACAAGAGGATATTATTTTATTGATAGTTTAGATCGTAATTTTAGTGTTGAGGAGATCTGTAAAACTATAAGTGAGATGTCAAGATATAAAAGTTGTGACTTATCTGGCAATGTTGCCGAATTTTTTATCGATGCCAACGATTTTATTGCTCCGTATTTGATGTGTATTTTTAATCATATATTTGGCACAGGTCTTTATCCAGAAGACTGGTCTAAAGGAGTAATCGTGCCGATTCATAAAAAGGGTTGTAACTCTGACCCTTCAAATTTCAGGGGCATTACAATAGTAAATACAATGTCTAAAGTATTTTCACTCTTGCTAAGAAATAAACAAAACGCTTGGTGCGAAAGTGAACAGAAGCTGAATGAGGCTCAATTTGGTTTTCGTGAGAATCGTAGTACTAGCGATTGTATTTTTATCATTCAAACTATAATACAGAAAGTACTTGCTAATAAACTAAAATTATATTGTGCATTTATTGACTATCGAAAGGCTTTTTACACTGTTATACATGACGCTTTATGGATGAAATTACACTAATTCACAAATAAGATCTAAGATGTTAAAAATGCTTAAATCCTTATACTCAAATATAAAAGGCTTGTATAAGAAATCATGAAAATATTTCGTATTCTGAACTGTTTGATCTAACACTTTGTGTAAAACAGGACGAGCCTCTTTCCCCTATTTTGTTTATATTTTTTTTAAATGACATCAAGGACCATATGGAATAATTTGTCTGTAAATGATATTGAAAAATTGTCACTATATATGCTCTTATTTGTTGTTGAACTTGCATTATTTACAACAGATCCAAAAAAACTCCAGCTACAACTTGACTGTATAAGTAAATCTTCTGGGACATGGGGCTTTAAAATAAATGTAGAAAAAAATGTATTTTTGTGTAATGTATGTTGTTTTGTAAAGTGCTGTTTGTTTTGTGCTGTTTTGTACTGTTTTGGCAATTGGTCACTTGCCTTAAATAAAGCACCAACTAATTGTATATAATGGGAATTCAATACTGGAGTTTCACTTCTTGGTATTGTATATTTCAGATCTTCATCGTTAAAAATAACGGATTGGTCGAAAATTATGAAAACATTTTCAGCGTCTATGTTGTCCATCAAAAATGATTTGCATTTGGATTCCAGTCCACGAACATCGTATTTCTTTGCAGCGTACTATACATCCATAACTGTATCAGCGTTTATTGAGACATTGCCTGTGTACAGATAGCTAAAATAAAGCATGCTCTTATAAGATAAATTATAGAACACAATGACGTCACTTGATACAGCAAGTGGACCACAAAACATGACGTGAAACACCTGACTCCGGCTGGCAAGAATGAACTTGTGACATTTTATTATGTTTTGTTTGTTTCCGGCTGAAAATGTGACGTCGCAGAGAAAGTTGCTCTCAAGCATTTTAAGGTTCGTGACGGCGAAGCATTTCAAATGCTGCGTACTTGTCGCCATTGCCTTGAAAAATAGATCACTGCGTATTTAATGTGTAATGTGCATTGTCAATATTAAAAAAAGGCTCTAGAACAAATATACAAACTCTTCTTTAGTATGACATTCTCTGTGCAAGATGTAGTTACTCAAACATAAATCAAATCATGACGCTTTTTTAATATTGACATTTGGAATTCCCTTCTTTTAGCTCAAGTTAATAGCTTGAATTAACAATTAATATTTCAAAATAGCCCAACCTTTAATTTGAGCGACCGAACATTTCTATTTAACACGATTTGATACCGATTTTTAACTAAATGTCCAGATGTAGTAGCATGTTGCTTACGTGCTTACCCAAATGTCTGACAGGTCGCGATCAGGTCTGTGCATAGTTCTCTGGAAATTATTATATGATGTTTACTCGTCATTAATATGTATATATATGTCTTTTGAAAAGATGTATATTTTTTTCAAACAACTTATCAAAGGTCATGTATTGTTTGTCAGGTATCTATATAGCGGCGCGGTTGAAATAAACGTAGAAACCTGTATGAGTGTGACGTATTCGGCGAATAAATTCGGTGTTCCTGAGCTTGAATGCCAATGCAGGACATTCCTGAATGACAAAATTGACGTAAATAATGTTTGCACGATTCTGGATCAGGCCATAGTGTTTGACGATGTTGAGTTAAAGACAAAATGTTAAGAATTTATTATGGATAATCCTTTAAGCGTGTTGAACTCATCTTCATGTATCCGCTAGTATAAAGAAGGTTTAGAAGAAGTGCTAAAACTAGACATGTGAACTGTAAATGAGTGTGAACTGTACAATGTGTGCATACGATTGGCTTCTCAGAGATGTAGAGACGCGGGAAAACAGGAATGTGCTGAAAATATAAGCCAGGAGTTGGGAGACGAACTCATCAGCTTGATTAGATTCCCGACCATGACGTTGGAAGAGATCATGGATTATGTAGCAACTGGCTCTGTTCTCTACAAAGATGAATTTCTCGACGTTTATCAAAGCATAGTAAAAAAGGAAAATGTCTCAACATTCATTAACTGATCCCGATTCGATTTAGCGGTTCTGTCAATGGTGTACTAGAACTCCTCGAGGGAACTACCGACATACATGCGCAGAATGTTAAGTTGTTCTACAAAAAAGGTGTTGAGCATTAGCTCGCAAATTTACTTAAGCGTGTTTATCTTCGTTCAGTAAACGATTATTCCATACGACAAAGAATGCAATGTAGACCTACGTTTAATTGTGGTTCAAGCAAACGTTGACGGTATGACTATGGCATTCAGTGACTTAAAGGTTGGTTAAAGTGATGCCGACACTGACCTTTCATGGGGACAGTTTAATGGCTTGAACTATTTTGTTAAGCACAGCAAACAAGCTGAACAGTCAACATCCTTTCAAAATCGTACCCCAGATCTACGAGTATTTTCTTATTGAAGAAACAATTTATTTGTAATGAAGACCAACTTTGTTCTTACCAACTGATTAACAAAATCTTGTCTTACAAAAATATGTCTTATTTTACAACAATCAGCACACTGATTTCATTTAATTCCAACAAATTCTTGCCAGCTATTAATCCAAACATGTAAGAAGAAGTCATGTTTAAGTAAAATCAAAGTATTATAATATAACATTGCCGTTGATGTTGTAGTCAATTCTTATCTATAAAATTGCATGTGATATGTTACTGAAACATATCGTACCATGCAAAGGAGATTAGTAGTTATCTAGTTATCTATTCCACAGAACATTTTCATACGGTTAACCATTGTATGACAGGATTTGGGTATTTTAGATGACACAGTGTATAAACGCTTGCGTTTATTGCCAGGCGATAACGACCAAAAATCTGCAATTTGAATCGAGAATATGAGTCTAAATTTGATATCACATAGATTAACAAAAATGAGACGAAACACTTTAAATGTATTCTCGTCAGTCGCAATATGTATGAAAACAAACCTTCGTTTCTGATAAGCAGTCATTTATCTACATTTTCATTGTTTTTGGAATGTATGGCATTCCTTCTGATTACATGTCCACATGTATTTTGAATAATTAAAGTTTTGTTTACATTAAATGCATGGGTTCCTTCATTCCAAGATGATCACTATGGATATTTTTATATATTTATTTACGTATTTATTTATTAAGTACAATGCTTGCAACATGACTTTTAAAGCAGATGACAGTGATATACTGTGTGTTTTATCATGGAGATGCACGTCGTTAAAACTTCCATCTGGTTCTCACCACGCTAGACCAACAGTTCACACCGATAACTGACCAAGATCTGATTGGGTTCACCTCCAATTATGATGTGATAATTAAATATGTGAACGCATTCTTCTGTAGTATAACATTTAACAAATGTGCGCATTAACTTTGCTACTCTTGCAATCGTCTGCATTTATCTTATATTAACCCATTTATGCCTAGTGGACTCTCCCATCCTTCTTAATTTGATCAATTTATTTCCAAAATAAGGGATGTCTAGTATATTTATTTCTCTGTTTAGACTATTTTTTAACAGATATTTCTTTAAGCAAACAGCACAGACCCTGATGAGACGCCGCATCATGCGGCCTCTCATCTGGGTTTACGCTGTTTGCCAAGGCAGTTTTACTAGACGCCAGGCATAAATGGGTTAAGCTCCCCCTGGCCAGCCATTTAAAACACTGACTACTTTTCAAGCATAATTGGAGCAGCGTATGCATGTTTATTTTGTTTACAATAAGCAATCATACAAAAAAAGCTATCAATTATATTTGCACTTCTAGAAATGCAAACGTGTTCAAACGTTTGTTTTGCAAGTAGATCACCAGAGTCTCATCCGGACGACATACCGTGTGTATGGGAAACAACTCATGTTAGAATGGTAAAGATTTGTCTATGTTTTATATCCCTTGAACTTTACTTTGGAATATTTATAACTACACAATTCATTTGATTTCATGCTTGATTTTAAAATGTGTTCTTTAATTAACAATTCTTTTTCAAATATAAGCAAAAACTCACAACACGTTTACATATTATATTGATATTCACCAGAAATATTTTTTTCCGTTTCAAGTACTTTATTTATTACGTACTATATGCACATACAATCAATTTGCAAAGAAAAGTACACATATATATATACATATGTTATACATTGAAATGATTATGCAAATGAAAAAGAAAAAGGTGGTATGTTTTGAACAATAAAGGACACAAACGTACATGTATACAGAAAAGCATATGAATTAGAAATATTATCATATTTATCTTCTTATTTCCTGAAATTGAAGATAACAGAATTACATTTAAAAATTATTCTATTTCTGAATATGTTTTTCAGTTATACCCTTCCAGCTTGCGACTATCTCTTCGATTTTTATTTTGTATTTAAACTATTTCAAACATCTTTCATAAATTGGTGGAAATCGTTGATATTTGCATTTAAATATAAAATATTTTCCTAGTAATACAATAAAATGGACACAGTTGGAGCAGTTCCTATTGTTGATAAAAACATTACAAAATGAAATACATTCATAAGAAAATTTTAAATCAGTAGAAATGCTAAGTTGAGTTTCTATATATGTCTCAATGTTGTTCCAAAAAATATTAGCATTAGGGCAATTCCAAAACAAATGCATATTTGTTTCAATAGACATTGAACATAAATCACACAGACTTGATTCTACAATGACATATTTAAACAAATTTTCGTTCTTGGTAACAATGTTCATTAGCTATGTATACTGGAACGTTCTTGAGGAGGAATCGAGTGTGATTTGAACATAATTAGTAAATATTGTTCCCAATGTAACTGTTTATTAAAAAGAATTTCCCATTTGCGTTCTTGTTTGTTGTTTTCTTATATGTGTATTCTCTATTAACAGTTCGTTTGTAAATTTGCACATTTTTGTTGTCGGGGTAATTCTATTAATAAGGTAGCTAGGTGGCCCGTATGACATTTTTTCGTTTTTCATTTTTTCTTTTCTTTTTTTCAGCATTTTGGTATGCAACCAACTAACGTGTTGTATTTTAAAACATCAAAACGGGGCAAATCATATAATTCTTGAAGTTCTGCGAAGGTATGAAAATGCTTGTTCCTGTAGTTTAAGATATGTTCTTTTTGTGTTATACCTCGATCGAACCATGTTTTGAAAAAAAAAGTTTTATTAAAAAGTAATAGATTTGAATTGTTCCAGAGTATATCTTTCCCTATGATTGTATGTTTTTCTTTATAGTTCGCGCGGCACCATCCTTTTAAGCATTCAGTTAGAAATTTAGATTTCAATTTTAAAGAGTCTACGTTTGATGATTTTAGGTTGCATTTAAAGGGATCTTTTCACGTTTTAGTAAATTGACAAAATTGAAAAAAGTTGTTTTAGATTCGCAAGTTTTCGTTTTAGTTATGATATTTGTGAGGAAACAGTAATACTGAACATTAACCATGGTCTAATATAAGCCATTATATGCATCTTTTGACGATTTAAAAACCTGAAAATTATAAAGCGTTGCAACGCGAAACGATTTAATAATTTGGAGAGTTCTGTTGTTGTCGTTTAATTTTGTGAAACTACAAAGATTGCTTATATAAACTATAAAATACAGTCTCTCATACATACTTGGCAGGATGGCAGAACAGTCTAATTGGTTTTTACTTCAGGACTCGGGGGGTGACTGGTTCAAGCCCTGCTGCGGACTACTTTTTTCCTTTTTGTAAATTTAATTCTTGATGTTTTACTAGAGCTTTTTTAATCCAATGTTAACATTAAGCAATATAAAGCATTTAATGACAAACTTCAAAAAATGCCAAAATTTGTGAAAAGGCCCCTTTAAAGATAAAGAGATTGCCATTATTTTCAAACATGTCACTTTAATTTTTTGCCCAATTTGTAGTTGGTTGATATAACATTCTTTTCACCCAGCTTGATTGCAGCGCGTCTATAAACGTTTCGAGATCAATCATTCTGAGTCCCCCATTTTTGTAGTTTTGAATAATTTTGTTTCTCGCGATTGTATCTGGTTTATAATCACACACAAATGAAAACATTGAGTTCTTTATATCTTTTATAATTTCATTGTCTGCTTAATTTAAAACTGTTAATGGATATATAAGTTTCGGAAAGGCGAATGTTTTTAGACCTGTTATTTCCCCATTATACTTAGTTTCCATTTTTGCCATTTTGCGAGACAATTTTTAAACTCTTTAATCTTTGGTTTGATGTTATACTCTGTCATTTCGTCAGTGTTATTCAAAACTGTTATACCTTATGTTTTTGCACTTTCCGATGTCCAAGAAAAATTGTGTTTGTTACAGAAAATTATGTTTGAAAATTGTATACGTCCTATGCGCAGAACAGTGCATTTATTTTTATTAAATCTTATGCATGATATGTTTGAAAAATTGTCAAGGGTTGCAATAAGGGTCTCAAATGATAATCTAGGTCCATCCAGAAGGAAGCATGCGTCATCTGCGAAAAGCGTTTGTTTACTTTCTGTATTTTTCACCCTTATACCTGAGATATTTTAATTTGTGTTTATTTCATTTGCCAATAATTCTATACAAACAATAAATATGTAAGGTAACAGCGAGCAGCCTTGTCTAACACCTTTTGGTATGCTAAAATATTCAAAAAATGACCATTGTTTGATATGCATGACTTAGCATCTTTGTAAAACAAATTAATCCAATTAATAATTGCAGAGTTAAAACCAAATTTAGCTAAACTGTTCCTCATGAAAGAAAGATCCAGACTGTCTTATGCCATATTAAAATCTGAGAATAACAAGAGCTTTCAGAAGGCAGCGCGCTTGACTATTCGAGTGCTTGACAGTATATCGAAAGCCATCATGGGGATATTGTTCATATTCAATGAGTTATTAAACGATCTTTAAAAAAAAAGGAAAATCAAATTTTTTAGTGGGGGGGGGGGTTGAGAGGGGGTATAATGTGGGGTGGGGTCATTTATAAGACGATCTTTCCAAAAAAAAATGCGGGTAGGGGGGGGGGTAGAGGGGGATATGGGTGGGGTGAGAGGGGGTATAATATGGGGTGTGGTAATTTATTAGATGATGTTTAAAAAAAATTGGTGGGGGCGGTTGGTGGGGAAGGAATCTGGGCAGGGGCGTGGGGTATTGTTTGGGTGGAATCCATTGTGGTATTCAGGTAAGTGTTGTTTTGTCAAAGGAATAAAAAATGTGATCATAAATAAAGAAGTTATGGCAATTTAAGCAAAATGTTCAATTATCTAAGTGTAAAAGGGGCCATAATAATGTCAAAATACTTGATACAGTGGTCTGCTCTTGTTTATAGGTTGGGGTCATGTTGGTAAACAAGTATGCAACATATAAAAGCAATATGTCAAAGGATATAGGAAATAATTGGGGTTGTACGCAAACTTTAACATAGATGTATCAATAATATGCATATTCTAAGTATAAAAGGGGCAATAATGAGGACAAAATGCTTGATATAGTTGTCTGCTCTTGTTTATAGGTTGGGGTGATGTTGATAAACAAGTATACAAAGTATGAAAGCAATATGTGTATGGACAATGAAAATAAATGGGGTAGTACGAAAGCTTAAACATTTGCTGCATATTCTAACTTAACGTGGAAAGGGGGCCATAATTATGACAAAATGCTTGGTAGAGTTGTCTGCTCTTGTTTATAGGTTGGGGTCATGTCGGTTAACAAGTATGCAAAAAATGAAAGCAATATGTCAAGGGACAATGAAAATAATTGGTTTAGTACGAAAACATTTGCTCGCTAACGCTAACGCAGACGCTAAAGGTAACGCAGACGGTAACGGTAACGCAGACGCCGACGCCGACGCCGGGATAGCTCCACTATATATATTTTATATATAATAGTCGAGCTAACAATAGCCCAATTTTATTGTAAATGTTCACCTTTTCAATAGCTTTTGACAGGCATCTTACATTGTTTTCCTATATACCTTCCTTTACAAAAGCCAGTTTGCTCTGTGCCTATAATGGTTGGTAGGTGTTTTTTAATTCTATTTGCAATTCATGTTGATGCTTTTTTGTAATCACAGTTAAGTAGTGATATTGGTCTCCAATTATTTAAAGTTAGTAGATCTTTGTCTCCTTTTGAATGAAAGTTATGATACTTTGTTTTTGAATTTCTGTTTAGTTTCCATTATCATAAGAATAATTAAGTGAATTTACGAGGTATTTCTTTATATCTTTTCAAAATATTGTATAGAAATCTGCAGTTATACCATCGGAACCCAGACTTTTGTTGTTTTTTATATCTAGAAGGCTTCGGCACATTCGTATTCTGTATGATGCTCTATACTATCCGAATTATTTATCCTATTTACATTTTTGTTGAAAAAATGAATGTCTGGTCTCCTCGATATTATTATCTTTTTTATAAATTTTTTGAAAACAATCTTTTGTATGGTGTATGATTTTCTCAGGATTTCCTTCTATTTTGTTTTCGTCAATTTTTATTCGTGGTATTTTTTTCTTTTCAGAATTATATTTTTCCAAATTAGCGAAATATTTTGTATTTTTTAAACTCCCCCATCCATTCAGCTTTACTCCTTAATATATAACCTTTTATCGTATTGTTATTAAATTCATGTAATAATTGTTTTGCATTATTTAATTGTTCTAAAAGTAAATTATCGTTTGAATTTGATATTAACTGATTTTCGATGTTTATAATATTTTGAAATAGCTCTTTTTCTTGTTTATTTTAAATTTTATTTTTATGGCTTGAATATTTGATGGTTTCCTCCCTTATTCGTCCTTTAATGAATTCCCATAGGGTGTTTGGATCAGCTTCTTGATTAAACTCAACAACTAATTTTTTTCGTTTTTAATTATCGACTGATATTCAGAATCTAGAAATAACGAATAGTTTAATTTGCAATACCCGGGACCTCTTTCTTGCGTGTTAGTATTTAATATCATTTTAACAATATAATGATCGGATCGATAACCTGGGTGTATTTGGCAGTCCGACATGGAATTTAAGATGTTGTTTGCGATTAAAAATAATATAGTCTGCAAACATTCGGTGGCAGAGTGTTGAAATGTCATGTATAATAAATTTGCATTTGGATTTTTTTTGTTCTGAATATATCACTCAGATCATAATTTACTATGATATTATTTATTTTATTTGATGTTTTATGGTCAGAATTATCCCTTCCATTCAATTTGTCGCAGCTATAGTCTAAAACGGCATTAAAGTCACCTCGAATTATTAATGTTTCGTCTTTGTAGTCTTTAATAGTATTCTCGAATGTGTTATAGAAATTGACGTCATCATTATTTTGTGCATAAGGATCAATCAAAATGACGTTGCTATCTGATATACGTAGTTTTATAAGTTGCATTCTTCCAACTATGATTTATTTATATCCACTTATGTCACAATTACATGATTTAATAATAAGAATTCCGACTCCATTGCTATTGGAGCTATCGCCACTTAAAAACGACTGTCCTGTCCAAGAAGCTCCCCAATTTGTATTATCATTCTGATCATTATAGTGAATTTCTTGTAATAAAACAACAACGAATACCTTTTGATTTAGCCAGCTTAATACTTTATCACGTTTATTTTTAGTCCCTAAACCCTTGAAATTCAATGTAACAATTCGTATATTAAGTACAACATATTAGAATTATAGCATTTTTCTGCTTAGAATGTGTCTTCTTATATTTTTTGAGTGCTTTAAAATATGTTACGTTATATTGTCTTTTATGTTTGTGTCATGTAAAATTTTATTACAAAGTTTTCTTATTTGAAACATTTTTTAATCGGATTTGGAATACTTGCGTTCTGCTATTTGATGCGGATTTAACGTTTATTACCTTTTATTTTTTAATTTCTCTTTGCGTTTCGTGCATGTAAGCGGGTGTGTGAGTATGTGTGCGTGCGTGTGTGTGAGCGGAGTGTGTGCGGCATGTGAGTATGTGTGTTGGGCAGATCGCATCAAAATAATATTTGAATTTTACGTCGGTGGTTTTGCTTTTTATTGCTTTATATTGTTTTATATTGTCTATACAAAGCGTTTTCGGAAGTCAATGTGTTATTAGATCTATAAATAAACGGATGTATATTGATATTATTACATCGGGCGTGTTATTTTTGTTGTTTGAACATAATGCATACCTTCTTTTAAGAATCTATGACTTTTGTAGTGTCAGTTTGCAATACTGTGAATACGTACTTTTAAAATGAAATAAAAACACACAACTTATATGAGTTTTAGAAGAAGGCAAATCATGTATGAATAAATACCATATCGATAAAAACAAAAATACAACGCCAACTGACTAGGAAAATATTCATTTTAGCAAGAACATAGTTAATAACCTTCACACATATAATATATAACGCTTAAAACTTAAGTTAAATTCAAGATAAGCAATTATACCAAGATGATTGAGAATTAGTATCGATAAACTCCTATCAAGATAACATAATATACATTTTATTGGACTTTGCTTAGTGAATATGTTTGCTATTAATTATGTAATAACTTAGTGTCCAGAGCGCAAGCGTAAGCAAAAACACGTCAACTCAAACACATCAACCAACATACACCATGTTTCCCACGGTGGAATGCAATGTTTGAAAGACAACAGCAAGATGTCTGTATAAACAATTTTGAAATTCAATTGGCCACTTAACATGCACTTAAGTATAATTGCTGATAAAATACTCGATTTTAAATAAAATTAGGCATTTGTACTGAACATTCAATTTCGATCAACTGAAAGGAATACCACTTACGCTGATAGACGATAATGGTTGCTCGGTTGCTTGTTTGTACAGGAAAATACTTCATTCATAATAGCTTGTATGAACATGAACACGATTAAGCATGACCATGTCGCTATATGTCTTTTTTTAACTTTTTAAAGGAGCCCACACTACGTCCGAAACATATATACTATGCAAAGCACGCTATAGTAAATAATATTGATTAAATGTATTTATATTACTACAGAATTATATACATAAAATGCATAAGGTTGAATATATAGTATTTTTGTTGTAAATATTTTTCCATGCGCATTTTTTTAGAAAAAATCATGTATATATATATATATATATATATATATATATATATATATATATATATATATATATATATATATATATATATATATATATAAACAAAAACGCTGTATTTATTTTATGCCGAAGCTTTCGACCTCACGGTCTTCATCAGCGGTCATTTTTTATTTCAAGATTTTTCAGATATGTACGGATATGACGTCGTGCATTTCCGGCGTCAACGTTGTTTTTGCCCCTTTCATGTCTGTTTATTCTTGCACGTTGATGCCATATGGTCGGTATGTCCTTAGTTTTGCCTTCCATAATTGCTCAATGGTCTTGCGATACTCGTCCGACCCGTTTAGTTTTTCAAGTCCCATTATTTGAAAATCATCCATGGAGTGTCCGTCTGTGTAGAAATGGTCACTGTGCTGTGTGCGAATACGCGACAGATTCAACAGATGTCGCTGGAACAGAGTTCCGCCGGTCTCTCCCAAATACACGTACTTGCGATAGCGACGACAGTTGACCGCGTACACAACATTGGATGATTTGCAATCAACATTGTTTCTCACGCTGTACTTTCTGCCGCTGGGATCTGTGAAGTAGTCCGCCGTCATCATGTACGGGCAAATGGCGCACCTCTGCGCCCCACAGGGCCCGCTCATGTTGGGCTTCCGGAAGACCCGGTAGCTGAACATTTCTACACAGACGGACACTCCATTACATTAATGTACAAAGCCTTGTTCTTTGCACCCTATTCAACCTGTCGAAAGGTGCGCGATGATAAATTATACAATTATACATATATAACATGTGCAATAAATCATGTTATAATATGCAAAATATGAAATATCAAACTAGTGGATTATAACAGGGTTTAATCTGTGGTCTTTGTTGGCGTAGCGCCCCGCAGTTGGTAATGGGGCCATGCACAATTGAGATTGACCGTATTGTATTATGGTCGGGTATGCCTATGTAGGCGGGTCCCTGTGGTTGGTAATGTTGACATGGATGGTCGAGATAGACCGTGTTGACATAAGAGATGTTCAGTATTAATTTGAAGTCAATTGGTGAATAACGGAAGAAGTTATGTTTAAACAAAATTGTGGGTGGGCGTGGTCCATGTGGGCGGGGCGCCCCAGGGTTTGTAATGAGGCCATGTAAAGTTTAGATTGACCGTCCTGTCAAAAGAGATGTTCGATATCAATTTGAAGTAAATCGGTGTAGAAATGAAGAAGTTAATGTAAAATAACATAAATCTCTGATCCGGTCCCCATTTAAAAAAAACATAACTTTTGACCCAGGGGTCAGATCAAAATTCTAAATAGTGCACTGTCGCACATATGCTCATAGCTACCATGGGTTTAAGTTTCAAGGTTCAATAAAAAAAATATCTAAACCCTTTTGGATGCCTATCGTTAAAATGACGTTAATACTTTTGAGAATTCGTATCGATAAAGACTCTCTTAAGATAACAAAATATGCAATTAATCGAATTTTGGTTAGGGACACTGTTTGCTTTTTATCATATAAGTGTCAGGAATGCATGTGAATGACAAACAAGTCCATTTAACACAATAATCTAACATGCATCATTTTACCTAGGCCTAGTTTGCAGTCGACAACATGATGTCTGCATAAACAATGTCAATATGCAATGGACGACATCAAATTCACTTAAGTGATATTGATGATCACATTATTTACGTTACAACCAATGATTTGTCCTTAACATTCAATCGCAATAAACTAAAATGCAGACCACTTAGCGCTGATACGCGATACTGGGTTTTTATTTGCGCGTATGTACATGTAAATGCTTTAGTCATCATTATTTAACACGCACATGATAAAGCGTAACAGCATGTCGCTTAATGAGTGCGGGGGGGGGTGTAACTTGAACAGAGGCCAGCACCAGGTCTCATATCCGAAACAAGCAAACAGTTGAATGACTTAAGATACTATAAGCAGTAGAGTTATTTGTTGTTTGTAATGTAAATGAAACATATTTACGATAGTAAGCTATTAAATTGTTTGTAGACGCATCGCTTACTTTATAGTCTGATACATTTAATACTTCTTATATTTCTTTGAGGGGTTATAGCTTATAAACCTATTCAATTATTCCTTTACTATAGTTCAGATACTTACGACAATAGAGCATTAAACGAGATAATACGATTTTGTCAAATATTTATTAATTTATATAAAATGTGCAAAAAAAACTTATTAAACATATATTTCAATATAAATTAAAATAAAAGTTAAGAAGAACATGTGTCGAAAATAAGAAATAAGCCAAATATTTAATTCTGCAATCGAAAATGTCTGTACATTCGCCAGCATTTAAATCATGCATGTACGGTGGGAATCTAAACTTAGTTTAACGTTCATTTTACATTCCTGCAACGATATCTATTCATACGATACACGAACACTTACTAAAAAGAGGAATGCTTTGGTTTTTGTAGGAAAATATGTACGAAATATCTTCGTCACAATCGTCTCGGGGCGTCAATTTGCATTTGCTGCATTTTATGAAATTCGTCTTTAATGTATCATTTTCTTTCCTATTTTGTGTTATTGCAACAAATTTTATAAATATATTACAATTTAACACATATGCGTGTAGCATTCGAATCCCGCGTCATGTTTA
Organism: Dreissena polymorpha; assembly: GCF_020536995.1. Classification (NCBI taxonomy): domain Eukaryota; kingdom Metazoa; phylum Mollusca; class Bivalvia; order Myida; family Dreissenidae; genus Dreissena; species Dreissena polymorpha. Next base: position 100,294,458 of record NC_068362.1, on the reverse strand, counting down.
GAAATTCAGGTTTCCTTATTATATGTCTATGTTTGATCAGTTATTAATTATGTACATGTATTACGTGCGACGACCGTTAGCCCACACGCCAGTTTAAATCCCGATTACCATGTAAAATCGTTCGAAGGCTGATATCCCAGTGTCATTCAATTCATGGTTATAGTAAGTGGTTTGTTATAAACAAAGTGTTTAACAACAAGAATGTCCCTCTTGTTAGAGTTTGAGTTGTTTAATTACTTCTCTCCATACTAACATTTTTTGAGAATTATCTTGATTTCGTATTTTGTCGATGCGGGATATAAAGCTTAATTCATGTTTTTTTAATCATTTCTATCATTAGTATCTTCTTATTTAATGTTTTATCAAAACCAATTGACAATATTTGTACTATATATATTTATATATAATATATAAAATATCTCCGTCTGTATTTAACGGATGTTTTATGGTGATATCTAACTTTTCTCTTTTGGTATATTTTACTTTCGTTGAGTCACGTGATATTGCCAGGTGGTCAGCTTGCAGAAGTTTGAAAGTTGGAAGACGTATTTTGTTTTTTACTCAACGGTACATACGTATTATTCTTATTTTAATATAAGTTTTACTAAAAGTAAGCAACTAATATTTGTATGTATATTCATTTGCATTTGTGAGTGAACAAAAGAGGAGGTCAATCCATTAATCGCTAAGGATCATTAACTGTGATAAATGTTTCTGCAATGTTAATGTTTAAGTTTTGTCACGTCTTGCCTTTCTGTATATGTTTGTTATGCTTGCAGATGTTTTGTAAGGTTTTGATAAAGTCGGTCACTATAATATCATTATGCTGCTAGTATTATGATTAATAAATAAATTATATTATTGCAGCGTGTTTGTTTTTAAGATTTTGAATTAGTTCATATTATAGTGCTTGAAACAGGCACACATAAGTCGCTTATTTAGGGGAGTAACTGGCCACTGATCATAAACAAAGAGTTTTATATACAGAAATGTTCATCTGGGTCTGTAGATTATGGTATGAGATTTCATTTGTTCGAAATGTGCTGGAGGGCTTCAAAATCCAAGATTGCGTCCAAGATGGCCGCCAAAAGTGTCCTACTCACTGTATACATTACAACTTTTATTTTATGTGGGGAAAATTGCTATCCTCCTTATAAATCAACATTAAATGAAAGGGGTGCGTATCTTAAATGCTTTATTTACCTATTACCATGTAATGGAATGCATTTTTGTGCATATTTTACTGAAAATCAGCAAAAAATGCTCAAATTTTGGGGGCAAAGTCTAATATCTAATAATAAAATGTACTTAAAATCAGGTACAATTAATAATTGTATTATTATCCTTTAAAACAAATGAAAAAGAAAACTTTATGGTCAAGAATACGATCCAGATATCATTAAATAATATTTTAATTGATGAAGTGATTTGTAACTGTACTTTCATTTGATACATTGTGTTAATTCATAGCTTAAAACTTAAATTATGATTTTATACCAGTAATATGTTATCCATTTAAATGAAATTATATACCTTTTTTACGAACTGAGTCAACTTTAAACTCTGAAAGCTTTGACAACTATAATCATATAAAAAATTATTTGATTTTAGATACTAGACATTTGTTTAGTTACTCCCCTTTGATATAAATTTACCATATACATAAAAGTTAGCAGACACCAATGTCAAACTTGTTTTGTCATTTTCACAGTTTTCATTTCCATGTACATCTTATATGGTAAGTATTCAACATGTTTATTCATTGTTCGTTTCATAACTACATGCTATGTTTATAGATTTTAATTGATAAAACATTTTCTCAAACATCACCACAAGGAAATTTGCCTGCAATGTCATTGATGTTATTCATCACATATATTTACTAAAATCAGTTTGAATACATGCACAAGTAGTGTGCGTGAAAATTTGAAACCCTAACATGAAACCTACACTGTCTTTTGTATTTAATAAGAGGTGCTAATATTTGTTTTTCCAAAACTTGAGTAGTACTCGGATAGGTACTAGTAAGCGGACATTGGTTTCACTCATTTTATTATCTTGTAAATTAACTTATTTGAGGTTTTTATATTTTTTCTGTTGATGAATTATTGTGTATGCCTAATATATGTTAATTTCTGCCTATTCTAAACAATTGTTTGGAATATATTAATAGGTTCGACAAAAGAACTTCATCAGCCAAGGGAATGCCACAGTCTTCGGTGAAGAAAACATGGCTACATCTGGAGAGAGCTTAAAGATCTACTATGACTGCAAAGTAAGAAAGTATGTATTGTTAATTGTAATTCTGTTGATCCATTATTACAGTCATTTATTAAAGAGGTTTGTGTATACTAAATAGTTAGATATAAATGTACTAACAATGAGAACACAGACAAGTTATAATTATTATTAAATCAAAGATGATTTTTGTTTGCTTCAAAAAAATGAAGCAGAGGAGTGTACTGAAGACATATATGACAACCATTTTGTGATCCTGGTCTGGTATGACTATAATGATGATATTCATAAATATCATAGTTTGATTTCTCTCAAACATGATCATTGAGAGTAGAACATTAATGTCATTTCAAATTCTCTATTTTTCTTCAAAGGATTTCATATGTATTTCTGTTTTTCAGGCGCAGATGGTCCTATGATGACTCAACAATGGATGACAAGGAAAACACAAGAACACCTTTTTAAGACGAGGTCCACTTTGAGAACTTTGACTCGAAATCATAGTGCTTTATGTAGCGAAAAGTGCAGCCGTCATAGAGACAATACATCAAGAGGTTTTAGCAGAAGTTGGTCCCTAGGGCCAAACAAAAAAAAAGTGTGTGTTTCGGGAAACGGCTGAAAAATAATTAGGTAGTATAGGTATTTTTTCTGGTCTTTGCGATGGCTTACATGCTTTTGCAATGGGGAATATCCGGAAAAAAACATCGTACCCAAGTATGCGCGTCCTAGAAATTGGTACATATTCCGTTTCTTGTTGAATTCTCAAATGCGCATAATTAAATTTGTAATCCGAAACACTCTTCCCAATTTAATTTTTACTCGACGTTATCACATTCTTCAAACAAACTGTAAATGTACAGTGTGTTTTAATCTTTTCTCTCGAGAAAAGCGCGCGCAAATTATTCCCTACATGAACAACGTCACGTCAAACGCATAGAAAACGTGCTTCATAAAATTTCCGTTTATTGTTCCGTGGTAAATTTTAACAGAATGATATAGCGAATGATTTGTTATTTGACATTTCCCCAAAATTAATTGCAAATCAAACACACTGTATATTTATCGTTACGGACGTTTACATAAGTCACTTTTGAAACAGTTATTGTACTGTATACTGGTGCAACAGAAAATCCAGACGAAACTGGATTAAGTGGTGGGTGTTGTCAAAACGAATCCCGGAATAAACCCCTTTCGGAAGAAACACCCTTCCCTAAAAACAGCATAACGGAAGAAACCCCTTTCACATTTTGCATAAACGGAAGAAACACCCTTCCATAGCGGAACAAACCCCCTTCCCGTTTTCAGACAGGCGGAATAAACCCCCTTCATAACTGTTATTCAAACTGTTCGAAAAACATTGACACATAATTCGATTCACAATTTATATATATATATATATATATATATATATATATATTATATATATATATATATATATATATATATATATATATATATATATTTATATATATATATATATATATTAGGGACAAAATATAAACTGTGCAGTGACAATCTTGTGTCAAGCTCGTATGTACCAATAGGGGTCGTCGTCAACCGGGTTTCATGTTTTAGTTGTATACGTATACCAGGCCACTTTCATCTACTGAAAAGCATTTAGAAAAACAAAATTATTTTAAAAAAATAGTGGTTGATGTATAACAACAAAAACACAAATAACACCATTAAAAAGTCTTATAATCGGTACGTTAACCATATCTTGTGTCAATTTCATAGATCTATGTGGGCTTTTAATTGCTAATTATATAAAAAAAAACAGATTGACATAATTATACACCGAAGTTTGACAATGATATATGTAGGAGTCACGCTGTTGGGCGGTCGGTCGATTGGTTGGTCGGTTGATTGGTTTGTTTGTTTGTCCTAATCAAATGTTTAAAGTTTGTTGAGCGACTTCATTCGTCAAGCTATTGAATCGAAACTTGGAATATGTATTTCCCTTTAAAGTGAAGATGTGCAAGACACTTTTTCATGAGCAGTGATCCACACGTTCTTGAGTTATTTAGCCTTGATAGTGAACCTATTATGGCAAACGTATACAATTTTCTCCGTTTGTGAAGTGATCTTTTTCCATATTTCTCAAGCGATATAATTGAAACTTGAAATATGGCCATAACATGAAGTGTATATTGTTCAAGACACAATTTTGTTTGCTGTTTCAAAGTGGTGAGAGGGTATGTTAAGTCATGTTTGTGACAAAGCTGTAGTTTATATACGTAAAATGCATCACGTTTAACGATCATGAAGTTTAAACTTAATTAGTTTTAACCCAATTCCAAATCATGGAACAATTGTTAAGAGTTTAATGGGCAGATATATTGACTTTAATTTAACATAAATGAAATAATGCATATTGCCACTTTTAACCTAAACGTGTTTTTAAATAAACCTTGTAAAACTTTACTTGCAAATTATCTGATAACCTGTGTACTTATTATATTATGCTTGCAAAAACTGTGCATATTTGTTTTAAATGAGACACTCCATACATATATATCAGCACATGTAATTTAATCATGAATAAGGCACAATTCTTATATTGGGAGATTAATCTCCAAGTATAAACATGCTTGACATTGATGTCAATAGATGCTACAAAGTGGTTCATTTCTGCACGATTCTACACATCCATGTTCTCAACAAGATATTGTTCCCAAACAGTCGATACTTACAGATAATTCTTACTCACTTTAAGATCAAAACCGTTGGTGGATACCGTAATCCTGACAAGTAAACAAAGATGAGAAGCTATTTATCATACGTGATATGGAGAATCCTCAGTTAATCTGCACTAATCGGAGCAAATTATCAGCTACATTTGTTCGAGTCGGACAGAAACCAACGCGTTTATCTTGTAATCTAAAAGTGCTCAGTTTAAAAATTATTATAGGGCGGTTAGCTGCATTGCTTGTAAAACTTGGTTGACAAATTAAATTGTTGCAAAATTTTGCCTAGATCTTCGACTTCAATCTGAAAAAGCCATATATACATGAACATAATAATCTGCAATTATGTCGTGTGTGTTTCTTTCACCATAGTAATACTGTATTCGAATAGTAAAGCTTAATGCGAGTGAACTCGTTTATATTCGAGGGTGAAGATAGCTTACTCATAGCCCTATACTGCTTGATAACCCAAGCTAAAATAAGTCTTAGCTTGCTGATTCAAGCCGAAATAGGTCACAGTTTGCAACTTCGATGATACTCGTGTCACAGTACAGAATGCATGCTTAAATATACGTAGTACATTTGAAAAAAGAGTCTTGCTAAACTTTAATTAGTACTTATAAAACAAAGTGAAACGAATTTTGTTTGAAGAAAAAAAATGTGTCTGTTCAAAAGCGCTTGGTGCGATATATATGTTTACTTATTTTGCGTGTGTACTTAATCCATTAACTCTTAAGGCTTCTAGCGCAATCGCTTGTATAATTCTATTTTTTCAATTAATTATAGCAAATTGTTCGTTATTCTACCGATTACAATGCGTTTTTTTTTCAGTAACGTGTACATCTAAATCATTTTTTTCCAAGTGTGTTTGGAATTGGATTAAAGGTAGATCCAAAAGTGTGCTTCTGCTCGTTGGCGCTGTTCGGCAAATGTTGCTGTAATTTCACCCGACTTATATTTTAAGTTGTGTCCAAAAATTACATCCTTGCTTAAAATTAATCCCTGAGTCAGACAAAAAAAATGTGATAAAAGTCATAAAACTTATCCTCGGCGGTAAAACAATTTGGCCGCCTGTGAGAAGTTTGTTTGAAAAGCTCTCCAAAAACAAGGATATTGTCATTAAGTGTGGAAAATCTTAACTCTGCACAAATTTAAAGACAAATATCCCCATCAAGTGATTTCTACTGATAGCATGTTTCTGATTTCTTCGCCAAGCTGTTTGTTTTTACTGCTGATGTGTGCACAATGATTTTATCTTATCTGAGTACACATTGCTCACGAAGACCTTTTGTGACAATATTGTGTGCGTCGTCTGTTCGATATCATGTACCATATTAACACTTCAGAGCGAACATGGATTGCTCAATTTTCACGAAACTTTTTCAGTACATTTGTCGCAATGATATTCCGGACAACGTCACTAGGTCAGATTAAAAAAGGGGTTTGTGAAAACTCTAGAAGAAACATGTGTTACACAATCTTCATGAAGCGTATCAGCAGAGTGTTTGGAAACGATATTTGTTCGTTAAAAACATGGCTGTCTGCGGGAGGGGGGTAGCAGCTGTTATAACATGGGTATAGTCAAACCTTGTGACACTCTAGAAGTCTGATGTATTGCACAATCATTATGAGACTTGCATAGAACCTTTTTGTTCAAATGATATAACAGCATAGTTTGAAAATGGCCCTTGTCCTTTTAAAAACATGGACGCCGTTGGGTAGGGCAGTTTTCGTACGTGGCTATAGTGTAACAAGGAGGTGAGGCAGTTGTTCGAGGCTATAGTGATATATTGTGGACGCACTAGAAGACGATCATCATTAATTTCAATCAGAACATTTTTTAATGGTATCTCGGCTGAGTTTGTAAATGACTCCGGTCTGGTTTTTCTTCTTTTGCGTCTTGGAAACCATGTAAACACTTAAAAACACATATCATTTTGTCCGATGATCATTAAACTTGCTCAGAACATTAGTTCTAATGATTTCGAGGTCGAGTATGAAATAAGTTCCGGTCCATTAAACAACACGCTTAGCGGTTCTACTGACCTATTGTGTAGACAGCGATGTTTCAACAAAAGGGATTAAAATGTGCGAAAGCGACTCTTTGCGTATAATGGAGCGTGTCTGTCAAAATCGTCAATACTATGCGTATCTTTGGAAATTTATGAAATTCTACGCTGGATTATAGTGTGCAATCGATAATTGCCGGGCGTAAAATCGGATGATTGATAACGATAGCGGAAGTGGCAAATGCGCGGTTATTTTCGGGTACTATTTTTTTCAGAGATCTTTTTTTTACAAGATGAAAAAAGTAGGGTCGGGACCAAAATCGTAGGTAGGGTCGGGTTACCCAAAACACGCTTTTTTTGGCCTAGTTGAAACTTCTACATCTTCAGAGTCTAACTCTATATATCGCAAAGTGTAAGATATTGCTACTGCAATAAATGATGTAACCATTTTTGACAGATTGGCAAGTGTCCCAAATGGTGATCTTGTAGCCATTGGGGCTCGAAATCATAGAAAAAAGGTTGTTTGACTAAATACTACCAGTGTAATACTTATGCATTTTCCGGGCTGATACCCAATAAGGCCACTTCTGAAAACCAAAAAAGTTCATACACAATAATTGATGAGATAATTTAAAATAAATTTGAGCATTCTATTGTTGTTTATAAAAAGGTGTTCTTCTTTCCTACAGTAAAAAAAACGTTTTGTTGAAATTTCTGAACCAGAAGGATGTTCAAAAGATGCAAACTATTATAAAAGTTCCAATTTTAAAAGGTTGTTTGAAAAATTATGGCCAGAGGTATCCTTTATTCATCAGCATGAAAAGCCTGATCTAGTTTGTTCGTCTAGTTTAACTATTAATGATGCTGTCAGAAAGTCGAAGGAGATGGAACAAGTCATTCAAGATGACAATGAGTGTTCATACGATGCACTACCAGAGTCAGAGGACGACACCGATGAAGCTGTAGTTCATAAGGCGATGGGTATTTTGAGAAGACGAATTATAGAGAATAATCCTAAATTTGATGACTTCTTTTACGCTCCAGAAGAAATCAAATTGTCAGATCAGAAGCAGTTTGTGAAGTCTCTTCTTTACAAGGCAGTGTGTTGGTTACATGACAAAAATGTTACAAGGAAGCTTCTGAGGGGACCATTACAAGATGTCTAGCTGTTGCTTGTGACCTTACTACACTTGTCACGTAAAACCCATCCCCTAAACACCTGGGCTTAGGGATACACCTCACAACGAGTTTGGCAGCCGCCATCTGATTGAAGATATGTACTCTCTTGTTTATTCCATCTCATATCCAGATCTTCGGTTATTCTTGACATCAGCAGCCCAACAGAACATTGCACCACACAAAATAACAGACTCTGGTGGTATTGTACCAGACAATATACTACCTAGAGACCAAAGGGGGAAGCTTGTAGTGGCAGCTGCTGATAACTGGAATCTGAATGAGCGAACAGTTTCACGATGGTAAAAGGAAGACTCATGCGATGTCAAGCATGTTGGTCAGCAGTGCGCAAGCCGAGTCAACGAGGATTTCACGACTTCCGAAAGCAACAAGTAGGACGTTTGACAGTCAGTCACTTCCTGGTTTACAGGAGTTGTTTTTCAGTGTTTGTAACTTGAAAACATAATTTGTTATTTGCATCATTTGTATTAGTTAATACATTGTAAAACCTCATATATTACAACATTTGTAAATAACGTTTATGAGTCTGTATCAAGCACTAACACCTGGTTAGATTTGATAGTTGAATAAATATGATACATGGAACACTGCATAGCTGTTCTTTACATTTGCCTTGATAAGTCTTAAAGTATTTATTAAAGATTAAAAGCAAACTTATTAAACTTGATGGTTATAATGCCAAATGACTTTCCACGAACCAGGAAAATGGCCACATATCGTATGTAGTCTTTGTTACCATGGTTACCAACACAATTTTAGGCATTTACTTTTGTTTAAAATGAAGCTTGTAAATGTGGCTATATAATAAAGAGGTTAGTTATCACAGCAAATGTAAAGCATTTGAATTAAAAAAGAAAATGATATGTCAATACTCAAATTTTCGTTTGTTTTTCCATTTTGACCATGAAATGACCTTGACCTTGACCTTTCGTGACCTTGGTGATCTGTTTGGTAGAAGCCCTATATCCATGGATTACTTTTATCAGATATTAAAGTCAGTACATATATGTGTTAAATAGACGTATTCAATTCATCTTTATTAGTAATTGAATCATAAAACGGCGGCCATCTTGGACGCCATCTTGGATTTCTAAACCCTCCAGCACTTTCCAGAAAAACGACATCTTGTTCTGAAATCTACAGACCCTGACGAACATTTTTGTATAGTAAACCCTCTGTTTATAAGTTGTGGCCAGTAAGTTGTTATAAAGCTTAACAAATTTGCAGCAATATTATGTTGTATTCGTTTCAGATGCCAAACAAACTCATGATTTCCGTTGGAATTGTTACTCATCATTTAAAAACCCATGAAAACCCCTTTTGCCATTATTGTAATAAACCTATCGAGTTACAAAAAATGTGTCCATATTCATGCAATTTTCAAACACCTAGATGTTTCGGATATAGTTTCAATGCATTTTAAAACACCGTGAGCGAAAAAAAAATACATTTTATTTATAGTTATCAGAGGCTGTAATTCGCTCCAAATACGTCTAGGTTTTGGAATCTTTTGATTAGCAAATAATGAGCATGTTACAAGATTTTGATACGTACTTCGTTAGCATTCATATAACTATCAATATTATAGCATATAAGTACAAATGCGAGAGAAAAGTTATAAATGAAAGGCATATTCGTTGAATGTGTGTTTTTGTAATATGCCGATGGAAACAAATAAGAATCTCATCTCTTATCGGCTTCCGAGTCCAAACGTGCTGAAAAAAAACGCTGAGGGGCATGAAATACCGCTCGGAACAATTTAAGATTTCAAAGCGTATAAATTTCACCCAAGCTATAACATGATATTAGAATGCATAAAGCTAAACAATACAAATATTGTCACTAGGACTCAATGGGAAAAAGACAAATACTTGAAAAATGTCCCTGTTCCTTCAGATTATGACACTTTTGGCACCTAAGGCCACACATAGAACAAGAAAGCCACAGATATACACACAGAAAGAATGGTTCCTCTGCCTCTATCCCGAATGATCACTTATATGCTGCTGTTCGTCGTGATCAAAGAGATCGTGATGAAAGAAGTGGCTTCAAATATGAAAATAGTACATACCTTTATTCACTTGTGTGAATTAATACATACATTAAAATCACAAACCCTTTTGCTGTTTAAATAATGGATATGATCCTTTAAACCAGGAACAAGACTAGGCAATACACGTGTTGAGGAAAGTACCGCTGCCATTATTTACAAAGGTATTTCTTAGGCCAAACTTGCCAAAACGATTGTGCTTTTTTAACAAGCATACAAATGCCAACATAGTTGCTACATGACCGGCCAATAAATTAAATGATGAAAAACTTATAGTAAAGTATGTATATTAAGTTGAATAACTGCAGTAAACATACATAACGAATCATGTATATAAACATATATACATATAATCATTAACCTTAAAGCGGCCTTTTCACGTTTTAGTAAATTGACAAAATTTAAAAACAAATTGTTTCAGATTCGCAAATTTTCGTTTTAGTTATGATATTTGTGAAGGAATAGTAATACTGAACATTTACAATTCTCTAAAAAAATCCATTATATGCATCTTTTGACGATTTGAAAACCTGAAAATTATAAAGAATTGCAACGCGAAACGATTGAATAATTTGGAAGGTTCTGTTGCTGTCGTTATATTTTGGGAAACTACGCGGATCGCTTATATAGCAAGACTTTTTACTCTAGGACTCCAGGGATCAGTGGTTCGAGCCCAGTTTATGGTTACTTTTTTCCTTTTTTAAAATTGTATTCTTGTATTTTAACTGGAGATTTTAAGGTCCATTTTTTTAATTTATAAATATAATGCATTTAATTACAAGCTTCGATACTTGCAAAAATGTGTGAAAAGGCCACTTTAAATGTTGATCCATGCGTGTTATTCAGCAACGTATTTTTTTAATTACACTTTTAATAAATTGAGATAAAATTTTGAGCAGTTATTAATTGTCTGAATAAATTAATATATCGAACTACGTGTTACTGAATACTATAATGGTAGTATAACGGTGTGATACCATAAACATTTATTAAGCTATCGAAACGTATCATTCACTAAGTCTCTGATAACACACACACACGTTTCCTTATAAATCTTTATACACTAATGTTCATATCAAACTTAAAAAAAAAATATTTATAACAACACGGATTTTCGTGAATGATGCACTTAACTCCGGTAGAGGGAAGATACAAATTTCGAAAGAGATGTTTATTTAACTTCAATTACTCAGTTACAAATGTATTTAGGCTTTTATGGCAATAATTATGAACATATTTCGAATTTACTAAATCAAAGCATGTGATTTATACCACAAATGTGTATTATACATCATCACATTACGTTTATTGAATATTAACTATTCCAAAATTGTGTTTTGTTTTTGAAATTTACCAATATATATGAACTTCAATTTCTTAAAGCATCGATATCACTTATAGAACCCAGCAAGCATTTATGCAATGCACCTGATAAATCTTGTTAATGACATTGCGTTCAGACGAAACTTGCATAATCTGCACATCCAATGTGGTCTGATAACCAGTGACGCGCCATGTTTACATTACATGAAGTACATAGCAAACGCGTTGTAGTTAAATCCATTTATGCCTAGTGGACTCTCCCATCCTTCTTAATTGGATCAATTTGTTTCCAAAATGAGGGATGTCTAGTATATTAAGTTCTATATTTAGAATATTTATTACATAAATTCCTTCAAGCAAACAGGGTATACACAGATGAAACGCCGCATCATGCGGGGTCTCATCTGGGTCTACGCTGTTTGCCAAGGCCTTTTTTAAGACGCTAGGCATAAATAGGTTGATCCTGTATCGTATCAATTGAGATCGTAAAAAGATTCGTCAAAAAATACATATTGGTGTCAAATTTAAAGTAAATTGTTTAGCTTTGTAATCTCTTTCAACTCACCTGACAGAATGTAATGTTCTTTATTTTATATCATGTTGTTACATGATGTTACAAACTAGCATCTGTAATTTAATATTGCTACATGGGATCGACAATGACTCGAATAGCAGCGTTTCTATTTTGTTCAAACAAGAAAGTACAATTTTCGATGAAAGTTTGACCGTGTGGTTTCCATGATAATCCAATAAAGTTTTAAACTGTCAATTTACACACACTAGTTATTGAAAGCTATTCACTTGAAGTTGAACACTAGAACCACTATGTCTCCAAATCAGGCCACCAAGCTACTAGGTATGTGCCTTAATTGCACATATTTTGTGTTTGATGGTAATTTCTACCAACAGATACATGGCGCCGCTATGGGATCTCCGGTTTCGCCGATAGTGTGCAACTTATACATGGAGCATTTTGAGGAACGGGCTCTCCGCACAGCCCCACACCCACCAGGCTGGTGGTTCCGCTACGTTGACGACATCCACACAAAACAGAAGATTGAACATGTCGAGGAGTTCACAGAGCACATCAACTTCATTGACCCCGACATTAAGTTCACGATGGAAAAAGAAGAGAGCGGGTCACTAGCTTTCTTTGGCACCAATACAATCAGAAAACCGGACGGAAGCTTAAAAATCAATATCTACACAAAACTGACACATACAGACCAATATCTAGATTTCAACTCCCACCATCCGAATGAACACAAACTATCAGTAGTAAGAACACTTTTTTGGCAGAGCTAAATCAATAATAACAGAAGAACAGGATTTAAATAATGAAATGCAGCATGTCAGCCAGGCTTTGAAGAAGTGCCACTATCCGGAATGGACAGTGAAGAAAGGAAGGGGACAGACTAGCAAACCCAAGTCCGGTTCGGAGAGCAAAAGAGTACCAGGGCAAGCAAACTCTAAGGGCAACATTGTCCTTCCATATGTTCAAGGTACCTCTGAACAGCTGAAGCGGGCCTTCCTTAAACATAACGTCAGCGTATCCTTTAAGCCACATAAAACTCTTAGACAATTACTAGTTCACCCTAAGGACAAACCAGACAAGGAAGACATATGCGGACTTATCTACCATATCAAATGTGATGGCCATCCAAAGGACCAGTGTTCAATGGACTATATTTGTGAAACCGAACGAAATTTAAAAGCACGATTCATAAAACACAGGAGACCGAGTTCAACATCATCTGAGGTCTCAAGACATATACATGATGGTAAACCGGGCCACGCGATCACAATGGAAAATGTTAGGATTCTGGACCGTGAGCCATCGTGGTTCGAGAGAGGGGTCAAGGAGGCTATTTACATCTGTGCACTAAAACCGGCTCTAAACAAGGACGGGGGCCGCTACCAACTCTCGCACACCTGGGACCATACGTAAACATCGCTCACCCCGACAATAAGCGGTGTTTACGTTCCCCAACATTCATTCTGCTGATGAAGTCCGTAGCACACGGACGAAAGCTTCAGGTATAGCTTTCAATAACAAGTGTGTGTAAGTTGACAGTTTAAAACTTTATTGGATTAAGAATGTACAAAATGAACGTTTGAAAGCAAGTTCGTAAGTCCTCGTAAAATTGCAAAAAAACAATATATATGAATTGTATTGTTTTGAAACAGTAGTTTGTATTGTGTTTTGGTAGCATGATATGCCAATGTTACATGCGGTGCAACATATTAATTATATTGAATAAAGATAACAAAAACCATCCGATCTCATGCTATTAGTTTATAATAACTGGCATTTTAAAGGATAATCCTTTAAAAAAAAACAGGGATTTTCTTTTCAACGTCAGCCTACCAGTGCAGTTTTATCGATTTACAAACGCTGTTGAAGCAAAATATATTTTTTTCCATAGACGAAAAACAAACTGTGTATTAATTATACCATATTTGGTGCAATTAATAAGCTGCACTCCACTTTTAAGGTGAACGATTTTACTTTAAATTATCGACTGGTACTAAAATAGGATTTCATATTGCGAATTGGCTTATCAACCACGACATGTGCAAGATCATATTTTTTGATTGACAGCTGAGTTTAATCGATATCGATAACGATTTTACCATCATGTTGATGTGCGATTTTGTTTAAATTATGTTTGCTAAGGATTTAATCGTTGTTGGATGCTTGGGGTTTCGGATTTGTTTACAAGCGTCTTTGACAAATTATTTCATCATTGATTTATATTATCTATATTGAACGAACACATGTACATGTAATGTAAAGTATTATACAAACAAAAACACTTAAACATCGAATCAATACAAAGTGCCGGTGAAATCTATTTCAAACCAGCCAATTATCAAAGTAAAAACGGCAGTCCTATCGATTTGCTAATCTTTGTTCAATATATAGAATGTATTAAATATATATGGTGTATAATTCAAACTGAAACACGTCTTGTCCACTAATTGAGGTAAACAACAACAACATTAACATGTATTCAACATTAAAACTTATGCAGGCTTATAACCTACATTATATATACATTATACAATTAATAAGTAATGGTAGAAGATAGAGATTGCACGATAGTTTTATGAACTGGTTAACATGGTAAGCTATGAAGGAATAAATAATTGAAACTAATATTGCAACTGCACATCTTATATTCACTAGTTTACTTACAGGACATACTATTAGAATACTTTGCAACAGGAGGAGGAAAATATTGATACTGATTTTTTTTTAAAACGATAATTGTTTACGTGAACTATTTACAGTAGATACAAATTTACATTATTAAAAAATTTTATGTATGTGGAACTTAATTTGAAATGGATTATTCAAGTTTGTATTAATGACTTACTGTACTTGCAGTTTGAAAAGTCAAGTAAATCAAGAAACGGCCGGTTTCATCCTATCATTATACAGTTGTTTTATTAATGACCTGAAACATGAATAAAAACTGAATACACACTATGGGTAAATGCTCAATGGGTGAATGTGTGTGACATCCAATGACCTGAAACATGAGTAAAAACTGAATACACACTATGGGTAAATGCTCAATGGGTGAATGTGTGTGACATCCTTAACTTATACACATTCATAGCATACATCAATTGTTCATTTATAAGACTTATTATGTATAATTCATATCCTGACATACATGCATGCATGCGTACAAATATACAACTTAATATAAATATTTACACATAATGATGAACATAATCTTTGTGATTAAACGGTCTTTAGTCACTTGAGTTCTGTTAAGTTCAATCCTATGTTTGGTTTCATTTATTTGTTGCGAACACCATAGTAGAATAAAAAGTTAACAAATGCAAAATAAGAACAAATTATTGAAGGTAATCTGTTGGTTTTATCGTCAATTTTACAGATATACACAGTCGTGCTAACGCCTTAATAACCGGTTAAATATAGGAATTACGAATCAAGATGTTGTCTTAAGTTATTTGCTTCGTTAATAAATTTCGCGACACTTATCATTCCTGTTTTACTTTCGCTGGACAATAATCTTGAACATTTATGAATTGTTTCCATCTGCAAAAGAGCGATATTTACAATTGTTTTCGAAGGTGTGCATAGATTGGACATACTAGTAGTTCAAGATAAACTGATGATAAGCGGAACTTACTTAGCGCGATCCTATATTTGATTTCATTTATTTGGACTAATAATGGTTCAAACGCAAAACTGTGTTTGAACAGGCAATACAATGACATTTATGGGGGAATTTCTACTTCGTGATGCCATGTTTGGGTATAAATATCCAGCATCCTTTGTTTACAAGATTGTTACTGTACGTCATTTTGTTTTGGATTTACCACAGCTTAGACATTTCAATGTCTTCTAAAATGTTTTTTTTACGTGAACAGCCCAATTTAAATTGTTAAATTGTCTTTATTACCGTTATTTTCATGGTTTTATAACATTTTAAATGTCAGTTGGATCACGCTGCTTTCATTTGACGATATCAGTTTAAGCCAGTTCTTGACGATATTTATTTTTTGTATTTCTTTGAATGGAATTCTTCCTTATTCAACGTGCAAATCACTAAGATTAGTTGACTGATTTCCCTTTTGCATTTCCGCAAGAATTTCGTGAGCACGAAGTGTAACGACTGTCGATGCCGTTACAAACATAAATGCAGCCTATATGCAAACTGTAAAACTTTTATAAAAATCAGTACGCGACGGTAATGCATGCCCCTTTCAAATTTCAGTTATTATTATACGTTATATTATTACCATTTTTAAAACACGTATTGCCATTTTAGAAATTTTGCATACACACTCTAATATATCTCCGGATATATCTATTCTGAGTTTAAATGTTTGATTTATTTAAATACAACGCCAGAAAAGTCACTTTCTTTTATGCAATAGCTTCCTTGTTTAAAGAAAGTGAAAATTTCTTTACATCAACGGAAATAATAAAGCATGCATGTTTAAGAATGATTGCATGTAAACTCCTGCCGTTATAAATGCGTATTTGCTATAGCCAATCCAGACAAAACCAATCTTTACGTTGGAAGCAGGAAACGGTTTTGTAGCACTGTCAAAAATAATCTACACTACTCACATATCACTTAAGGCTCAGACAACGATCAATCATAATGATCGTTTTAATATTGTTTCAACACACTATTCTGCAAAAAGTAATCATGTTCTTGTTTAAACAGGTATTGTTTAGGGAAAAACCCTTTTCTTAAAATCAGCATAGACACATATTGAGTCATATGCTATACATAAACACCCATCAACGAGCTTCCTTATCCTAATGCTGACGTTGCCCCTCACTACAGTCAAAACAATGTCCTATGTTTTTCATTACTCTCCTTAGATATGAACACTCTTTTTTAATCAGATCTTCAAACGCGTGATTTGGACGAAAAATACAAGTTAAAGGCTGTTTTTCCAACACAAGTGATTGAACAAAAAGGTTTTCGGTTTGCGTTTACCTCTGGATTTTTAAGCATAAAATTAGTATCAAGTGTAAGTAAAATATGTCGATAACGACATTTATGTGTTATTGATTAAGGTGTTGGCGCACCTATCTTTAAAAAACAAAACTTGTTAGATTTACAGACAAACACACTTTAAACTAATATCTACGGTTTATACGCGTTTTGTTAAAAAAAAAACGCAATTAAAAACGCAAGTATCGGCTATTACACGCCATTCATGAGGAATACTGCAATAGGAATTGCGCCCCCAATATGCTTCTTATTGTTCATTAAGATTATTTCTAAATATTAATTTATTAAAATGACATCTGAACAAGTAAGGTTTTTGTTGATATACAAGATTGTTAACAAATTCAAACTGTAGTCACCGACTGTTAACGACAAAAGCAAATCAGATCACCAACAACAATAAATACACTTACATTAACATACATTTTATTAAAAATTTTGGTAATTAAGTACAATGTACAATGTGGACGTAATGGAAATATATGCCATCCTAATATACACCTGTTCTGAAATGTAACATTCGACACTCTGGTTAACTACCTTTAAATGTTAAGAGTTATCTTGCGTTTTGTTTTGATCCGTGTTGTCACGTACCATGGCGACAAAGCACTATTTAACGGCAGATTTCTTTACTGAAACCGCACCGAAATACCGAGATCCGCCGACAGCATACAATGTGAGTACCTTAAAACTATGCTTACAGTTAGTGACTAATATTTCAAAATGTATATTTTAAGTAAGTCGACAGTTGAATAGTGAAATGTTTTACCACGTTTATCAGAATAAATACATTAGTTTCAAGACATTCGGAATTCATATTTAGAATGAAATACTCTTTTTAGCGTTCTATAAGAGAACAATTAACATACATTTATCGGTTAAATTATTTATATAATGTTTGCTAAGGGATTGCAATAAAACAAATGAAAATGAAATTGTATTTATACATGGATTTGCAGTTACGCGGATAACCGATATATATTAATCCATTTATGCTTAGTGGACTCTCCCATCCTTCTAGATTGGATTAGTTTATTTCCATAATTAGGGATGTCTAGTTTATCTATTTATATATTTAGAATATTTCTTAAAGAAATCCCTTTAAGCAAACAGCGAAGACACTGATGAGACGCCGCATCATGCGGCGTCTCATCTGGGTCTACGCTGTTTGCCAAGGCCTTTTTTCTAGGCTTAAATGTTTAAGTGTGATTTATCATAATCTACATAATATATGTTTCCCATCTAGATGAAGTCCACGGTCGCAATTGCGTTCACGATTCTACTCGTGTGTTGCCTTCAAATTAAAGAATGTACAAGTATGATCATATTTATTTTTTGTTTTATTATCACACTCGTTTTATTCATCATGCACTTATTGTATACATTGTAATGTGTAAATTGATCAAAAATATTAAGTAGTGTGATTGTGAGAATTGAAATAATGTAAATTACTTTATATATTTCTGGTGACGAATTACACACAATCGATAAGCCACTTAAACCTTAATAGCTGTAAAGGATCACTCGGCTTTTACACTGTTATGGCTATTAATACGTTGGTGTTTTTAATCTATTTTATTTAACACAAACATACATTAAAAAAACAACTGTAAACTATAATGTAGACATAAATTGTAATACATGCCGGTGTTTTGTTCGCGTTTAAGAATGTTCTTTAACGAAAATATGTTGTCATTGTAGCGGCTCCTAATGCAACATCCTCTGCTACAACAGGAAGTAAGTCAAATAACGTGACCATGCACAGTTTTACAAATATCTACGTTCTAAAACTAATAGCCAAACATGTTCCGCAATATTTAATAATGAATGTTTTATGCAAACGTAAATCTTCCAGGAAATATGCACTTATCTTTATCAGCAAGTTAATTATCAAACGTGATCCTTTATTTTTGGCAGGTGGCATTAAGAAAAACCAACGAACATAAGACATGAACATTAGGAACTGCAAAAATCCAAATAGAATAAGTAGTTTGCTGTAGTCTGCTTATATACTTCATTTTAACTTAATTAAGCTTGTTTGATCAGTCATATAATTTGTACAATATTATCAATACATAATTTTATTTATATAACTCCAGACGACACAATAGCCACAACTCCAAAAACGACTAGCCTAGACAACGGTTCGGCTCGAACATCAACCGCACCGCTGACATTCATTGCCATCACTGGAGTCGTTGCTGCAAGATTATTTGCAAAGTAGTGGCAGCACGTCATGATGTATTGTGTGTCGCTTTTTAGTTAGGTTTCATATAAGCGATCTACTAAAATGAGACTGCAAATACATGCATTGACAGTGTGTGCATTCGATGTTAAGATATATCTCTTAAATGGATCCGACACATACAGTATCATTTGACATGGTATGACAAAAGCGAACGTTTTTTGAGTGTTGAATGTGTGCATGGGTCTGATGTATTTATTTGAATGTAAATAAACCCGAATGTACCATGTTTTGTGTGCCTTTGTTCAATCAGAATTTTGTTAATATTTTGTTAATAAAAGTAACAATAACAATGTTTATTCATACTTTATAGTGTCACACCAATTCTAGCATTGCATTCATATGCAAATATTACGCTGATATTTGTGTTTACAAAGTGTATAAACTGTTTCAGTTTAAAACAAAAATAATCAACCGTTCAAAATAAATCGATGCTTTTTATATGAACTAGTGTAATATTTCTTTATAAAGCAGTTCTATTTAAAGTACTAAAGTATTGCTATTTATTAAATATACATGTAATACCAGTCTATGTTTTGCTTTCAAATGTAAAACATAAGAATAACGAAGGCCGAAATTGTCTGATGCAATTTAATTGGTTGACTCGAGAAATATCTACATAGCGACATAAATATCCTGTCTATGACATTTATTTGTGTTTTTCTCTGGCCCATGTTTACCTTTCAAGTAGTATTCGCAGAACAAAACTATCGTTTTATCTCTTGAGAAACATCGTACTATAAGCGCAACATAATTAATAATATTGTGCTTTTGATAAAGCAGTTTATTCCTCGGTGCATTTATGAATGTGTTCTAATTTTTTTACACCGTACTGCGTGTCGGTTAAGCAATTTATATGATTTCCGAAAATGTAAAATGAAGCATGTGGTTTGGATTTCATATTTGAAAAATAGACGAAACTTTGTAATTGGCATAATGATTATCAATAATGCATGCATCCGCTGCCGTGAAAACCTTGAATTGAGACTCATAAAGCATTTTGCTGATAACCAAAACTCCTTCGCCCATATTGTGTACATACCTGGGTCTCTGTGTTCCAACTCACTGTAAAAGGAAAGGTAGTTTATCTGTTGACATTGCATTTAAACATGACAACGCAAAGACGCCTTCTAAATAAATTTTTTTATGATAAAGCACTTAACTCTATAACCCTTAATGTGATATTTAAAACACGGTACAAGTAAAAAATAATCATATCACTTTTGTCGATGCAATGTAATGAGTTAAACGCTTGTATTTAAAAAAAAAACAGAAATTCGCTTTGATATCACAAGTGAAAACATAAAAGTCGAATTGTCTTTAAGTACGTTTTGAATAAATAAATCCATTTGTTTCTAGCGTCTAGAAAAAAAGGCCTTGGCAATCAGCCATCATGGTCTGCGCTGTTTGCGTAAAGGAATTTCTGAAAGAAATATTCTTATATATAAATAAATATACTAGACATCCCTAATGTTGGAAAAAAATAATTCAATTGAGAAGGATGGGAGAGTACACTAGGCATAAATGGGTTAAGATGCTTATATTTGTAATGACATATATGCGCATGTCTTGCATGTAAGGGACAAATCGATATGTCTAACATGAATGATATAAAGTTAAAAAATATATACTATATTATTTGTCTTTTTTAATTGTACATATTGGAACCTTGAGGATATCTCCATATTGTAAAAGCGTATTCACAAACACTCAGTGATTTGAAAATAACGGTAATGAACAAGACTAAACTAACGAATATACACGTGTGTATAGATACGCATGTTAAAAACAGTTATAGCTACGCGATCGATTGCTTTACGCAGCGATGTGCTTTTATTTGACAATAAAGCTAAACACTTACATTGGTCAACTCAAGTATTTATTTACGACGGTCTTCTAATAAATGAACGTACTATATTATAACAATCACCAGGCGCAAGTTTGTTTGCATGACACAAGTTAAAAATCGGCGATTTATTTGCAGCAAATAACAGATTGTACTACATGTATCAGCCACTGTAAAAAACTATTACGGTCAGCTATCAAAATTAGTACCGTGTTATATAAGGCTCAACATCGTCTTTTGATAAGTATTTCATCTGAAATAAGGACTGATATACAATCTTACACTTATTTAATATAAAATGTCATTCAAGACTCCCCTTTAAAAATGCATGCAAACATTCAATGTCAAACCATGAAAGAGAGATAACTGTGTCTGTTACTATATCTCGTAACATTATTTATTGGCTTCTATCTCTGTTTCCCAATATTATACGATTATAGCTGGCCTGCCTCTATTTCATCCATGTTGCATAACTAGCCAGTAAAAAGAAGACGTTGTCACAGTAAGAGAAAGACGTGATAATGAATATCCAAGTCGATACAACTCAGACTGTTCTTTAATATTTACAGCTTTATTTAGGCCTTTCAGGTTCCCATTTTTAATTCGATTTCAGGACAAAAAATACAAAACAATGTATTCATAGATTTTAACATGTTCTGAAGGAAAATTTCAGCCAGAGAGTAATTATTTGTTTTGCTGAGTTAATTAATCGTCAACAACAACTGCAAAAACAATGAGAAATCCGTTAAAATCAAACACATGTTGACATTTTTGTATCATAATCCTCGAAAGGCAATAACAAAAACATGCACTTATAGAGCTTCACGCAACATGAAAATGAATCCACTTAATCTTACATAAAGTCAGAAACAATAGGTGTATGTCACAATTTTATCATCGAATTAAAGATAAAGATCATTCACGAATTAATATGTCAACAAATGACAATCAATTGAATAAATACTTTTGGGAAATTGGTCTTTACACATGCACAATAAATTGTATCGTTATGTATTCAAATGACTCACAAAAGTCATTAAAGTTTTCATTTGAATCGAGTAAGAGACATAGGTCATAATGTTCAAAAGTAAATAAAATTGTGATATAAGGTGCTTCATATTTAATAGACAGTGGTTAGATGGTAAACACAGACTAAACAAGGGCTTTAAGAAATATTTTTCATTGTTTTGTATGCCTTGGTTAAATAAAAAATTCAAATCAATTCAGACAAATGTATGCCATTTAGTAAAAACACTTGTTTGTGTGCGAAAATATATGTGAGGCTCCCATCGAATTTAGGTATTGTTGCGCAAATGAGAAAAAGGTGATTTCAAAATGTCAATAAGATTTGGGCCGCTAACATGCTTTTTAAAGTTGCGATGCCCATGGAAAAAAACAATTGTACTACTTTTAATAAGCAATTATAAAACAACATGTGCACACATTAAAATGTTCTAAAGAAATTGGATTATATTTATAAATTATAAATGCGATATCGACAAAGGCCTTCATTTTTTCAGTTTGCAAAATGGGTACACAACTGAGAAGTCTTTTGACGAAATAAATGGCTGCGTGTTCATAATACGTTAAATAGATGGTTGGTAAATGGAATGATACATCATAAGAAATCTTTTTGTATTGTCTTCATTTGTAAGAAAACTTAGAATAGTAAATAATCCGCAGGTAAAATTTTGACATTTTAAGGTAATATGTATGTGTTAAAAAATCATCAGCATCGTAAAATTGTTTGTTAAGAGAAAAAAAATTGCAAAATATGTCACAAAAAATGGACAAGAATTCCATATATAGGTATTCAAGATAATAATGTTTAAGATGTAATTAATGAGGATCAATCCATTCGAATCATTGATTTAGAAATATCTCTTAAAAACATAAACCGCTGCGATATTTGTTTGCTTTCAACAGATGAAAGGAGACGGAATGCACTGCCATGTACATTAGAGAATGTTATGATTAATAATAGGGTAGTTTATTTTATGCTTTCCGGTGGTTTATAGAGAAATATCAGTGAAATAAAAGTGGTATTTCACTGTTTCAAACAGTGAAACATAACAGTGAAAAATATCGTTATTTTTCACTGTTTCAGTTAGATACTGGAACTACTTCCCCAATAACCCCATGGTGAGCCTCAATTGCAATTTTCATTCAAGGGAGACTAGTCTACTTGAACCTGAAACACACATTTACCTCCCTTAAACATAATTATTTCGTCTGCTGCTTAACTCTTTAACAACAATGGATGAATTGGAAAACAATGAAATAAATCTTCTTTTCTCAAATATCTTTGACCTTGATGACTTTTTTAATGAAATGAATGAACAAGATGTTGACAGCGCTTCAAAATCACAAGAAATAACATCAGCAGCACCAACAGCAGGAGCAGCAACATCAGCCCCACCACCACTGGTAACAACACCAACAAGGAATTTCAGATCTGTAAGTGTGGATAGCTTTCTGCTTGAAAACGAAAATTTAAATACAAAAAAGTAAACCGACAATGACATCAGACTTTTCAAAACTTTCCTAAAAAGTCACAAAAATGAGGCAAGAAATATTGAAAATATACCTCCTCATGAATTGAACCCTCTGGTCTGCGAGTTTTTGTTGGGTGTGACTAAAAAAGATGGATCAGAGTATGAACCCACATCTTTGAGGGCATTTTTAAGCTCAATCGACAGGCATTTAAGGCACATGAACTACAAGCACTCTTTGATAAATGACCCTAAATTTGCCAAAGTGAGGGAAGTATTAAAAAGTAAACAAAAAGCTCTGAAAAAAGAAGGTTATGGAAATAAACCGCATCAAGCCCAGGCATTAACAAATGAACATATTGAAGCTTTGTACGCAGCTAAAACTCTGGGAGAATCAAGCCCAAGAGCTCTATTACACTCACTGTGGCTTATATGTACAACCCATTTTGGGATGAGAACCGGCAAGGAAATTCACACCCTATGCTGGGGTGATGTCAGCCTTGGAATCGATTTTGAAACTGGTGAAGAATTCATCACCTTCGACACTGAGCGTCAGACAAAAACACGTACTGGTGAAAATCCTAGGGATATAAGGTGATTTTCCTACTTTAATATATTTGTACACAAATCTGAATTGATAATTTTTTATTTATATAAAAACTGGTACTGTTTATAAAATATTTAAATGGAATTTTTCTTTAGTAAAAATAATACAAACATGGAGGATATTTGTTGGTTAAAACTTAAGGTAGAATATCGATTTTATTTCACGAGTGATCATATAAATTATTATTTTTACGAGTGGCGAAGCCACAATTGAAAAAATATATTTTATATTATCACAAGTGAATTTATAGACCTTTTTTTACAATATAATTCTTATTTGTATTATTAATATACAGTAGACTTCACTTTTGGTGGAATAGTATTTAATTTAAACAAAACATTTAATGCAACACACATTTTAACTATTCATAGGAAAGTCAAGCCACGGGCATATGCAGTTCCCGAACAACCTGACAGAGATCCGGTGCATCTCTACAAGCTATATGCCGACAAACGCCCTGTTGACATGATGACACAAGACAGCCCCTTCTTCTTAACTCCTGGCAACATGACACAGCAATGCTGGTTCAGGAAGTCTGCCATGGGAATAAACAAGCTATACAGCATAATGACCGAGATGAAAACAGATGCTGGTATTCAAGAGCCAAGAATCACCCCATACAGGTCAAAACCCCATGGCATATTATATACACTACTTTCATAACAAGACTAAAATATATAATAAAAATCACTTACCTCCCATTTAGTAAATAGGTGTTGTTTGTCCAATTTACATGCTACAACACTCAACATTTTAATTCATAAAATCTCCTGTACTCTACTAGTACTATTCCTCTACTTTCCGGGTTCCATTACATCCAGTACTTTACAGACCACCATGTATTTATTGAAGTGTTTCAAGAGCACACATAACAATTACAACTTATATCTTATGTAATATGTCATGTGTACCGTTGAATATTGATTTTATTTTTACCCTAGAAATAAACTTTTTTCAGTGCAAGAAAGCACTTGATTCAGAAGCTGAATGACGAGAATGTTCCTGCTCATCAAATAATACAGATTTCAGGGCACATAAATATTAACAGCTTAAATAATTACAGCAGTTTGAACAAGGAACAGTCAAAAAATATTTCAAAAATACTTTCTCATTCAAACCAGTCAGTTGAAAAGCACAACCGCACAGCCACTGCCACTGCGTCAGCCACACCTGCATCAAGTGATTTTCCGATGGCCCGAGGATTTTTTGTCAACTCACATTTCCAGGGCAATGTAACATTTAATTTTCACAACTCTGAATCTTACATGGGCCTTTCCCAGACACAGAACGTAGTCAATCACCAGAGGCAATCTCCACCCCGTACACCGGCGGTAACCGCAGATTCCCCTGTACAGCGACACTACAAGCGAATCCGTCTTATTGCAGAGAGTGACAGTGATTGATATCGAAACCATTTAGCACAAAAACACTGTTGAAATATGTTTGCGTTCCTAGTTTAATCCAGTTATGTGTTATTAATGCAGCAAGTCGTAAAAGTGTTGTTCAACATGGCGAGCACTTTCGTAACTTTGAGATCAGTTGAATACACAAATTACTACGCCAGTATATGCAACACTATTAATTTCATAATAATTTAAATTAAACTATTGTTTGTAATAATATTGAATGTATAAAGTATGAAAAAGATATATGTTGAATAAAACATTGATTTTAATAGTAATACACTTTTTACAGATGTGAACTATTTTCTTGTGTAGTAAGTTCTTTGTGCGTTCTAAAAATTGAGGCACCCCACGGGGAAACTTAATGAGGCAAATTCGGAAAATTAACAAAACTACAAAAATAAGCATAAAATAAAAAGAAAATTTGTTGGTTTCGGTAGCATATCGAATTTAATTCACTCGTGATCATAGAAAAAAATATTTTCACTCGTGGCTACGCCACTCGTGAAAATATAAATTTCTATGATCACTCGTGAATTAAATTCGATATGCTACCGAAACCAACAAATATCCTCTATATATTCCACTGGGGTATGCAGAGTAAAAAAATAGCACAAAAGCAGCTGCCATTCTTTGCTTTATTATCTTATTATTGCATTGTAATGACTAGGCTTTGATTAGTAAATAAGTACAATGTAATACATGTATGTATAAAGTATGTATAAAGCTAATAAATGTTTGCCACTGAAACACTTTCACGAACATTCCATTTATTGAAAAATAAACTTTTTTTCATTATCTAAAGCTGTTGTGCCTAGTAATCCCGTTTAACATCCAAAGATGCTGAGATGCATATATCATGACCTCAGAGCCGGACAATAATTTATGGGAAATGTTCCTCCATTTTCTTTTGCTGATTGTGGTCATTTTTAAATTACTGTCTCATATTACCTTTTTCCAAAGTATAGCGTTGTCGAAATTGTTGACAAATGTCTACTTAAAAAAACAACATAAAGACACGCACACAAACTACTTATGACACATATATAATATTATATTTATATCTGCCGAAACAACAAACCTTTTTGATTTCACAAAACACGTCATTAACCCTTGCTTAACGTTTAAACAACCCAGGTGAGCGACTAGGGCCACCATGGATCTATTGTTTAATATTATTATGAGCTCTGGTGACTTACAAAATCAATGGACCGTAGCGCTAAGAAAAAACTGTGAAAGATAGAGACTGATGGAAGATTATTCGGGCGAAGTCGGTTAGGTGGAAATCGCTTCAAGAAAAAGTAAACGCGCCTCACGCAACCAATAAAAATCGAAGGACAAACGATGTCATAAAAGCTCCCCATTAGTACTATGTTATAAGGCGAGCTTATAAGAATACATGTATACACCACACCGTAAAGTTGCAAATGAACAAACGAAGCACTGAATGGTATATATGTATTGATGCCTAGTTACTCATTCACAAGAAGACTTTGGAAAAATCTGAAAATATATTTCGGACACAAACTTCTACAAAGTATCTATTGTTTGCTCCACCTGCCATTTAATGAACCTGGTGAGTCCAAACGATTTTCAAAAAATTACGATGTTCTCAGAAAGATGCACATCAGCTGAGCCTTACTTCCCAAATTGTTAACCCATTTATGCCTAGTGGACTCTCCCATCCTTCTAAATTGGATCAATTTATTTCCAAAATTAGAGATGTCTAGTATATTGTTTTCTATATTTAGAATATTTCTTACAGAAATTTCTTTAAGCAAACAGCGCAGACCCTGATGAGACGCCGCACCATGCGGCGTCTCATCTGAGTCTACGCTGTTTTTCAATGCCTTTTTTCTAGACGCTATGCATACATGGGTTAAACCAGCCAGAAGTAAAATCAATATACAAAGGCGTTCAAGGCATTGGCAGTCCAAACAGTTACAAGATAAGTATTGATGCAAAGCATCAAAGGGCGTTGGGAATTTCAGTGTAAAAGGCACTCGCGCTCTATATGTGGTTCTTAAAAAAAAATCCGAGGAGTGCTTGACTCTAGGGAAACGGGATGCTGGGACACAGCTCCTTTTTGGATAAGCGGCTGCTTCCTTTATCGCAACTCATTGTTACAATCAATAAAACGTGTCGCGCTTCGCGCTCTATATGTGGTATGGATATGCCTATGATAGACAACCATAAAAATACATGGATAATAGATGTGTTGTTTGCATTTATTTGTTAATATAAAAACACGTGTATTTTTAATAAGATATTTAAGTGATGTAAGAAATTTTAATTAACGTTGTCACCACGTTGCATCCATTAATTTTAATAAAAATGTCCAATTGTAATAGAATGGATTTTAAAATGTCTACATAAATTAAAGCTTTATTATATTTATTAAACTGACTGAAAAAAATGCCTGCCGCCGAACTGTTCCGTTCGTGCCGGAACCCGGGATTAAACCGGGGGCCTTTAGATGACTGTTGCGTAAACAACTTCAGTCTAACGCTCTCCCACCTGAGCTATTCCGGCTGACATTAACTTATGTACTGCTATTTGGTGAAGTTGTGTATAGCGATCGTTATTATATGTCTATTAAACAACTAATACATTGTACGTTTTCGTACCACTACGCGTTCGAATAAACTTGCTTGTGCGATAGGTCGTCAAATATCGCACTACATTGATTCTCCACTAAATAAGCAAATTAGAAAAACCACAAAAAAAATATTTTGATCATGTTTTGTTTTTTATACAAAACATCATTTGTTTTTATACAAAACCATAAAGTTTCGCGTATTTGCCCAGTCCCTATGATCTTTCCCTTGTGATCAGTTGTGGATCAATTATTAATTAAAACAATTAGCTTTGCATTTTTGGCAATAAATGTTGTTATAAATGTCATAGGCACAAATGAAGTACTTATTTACACTAATTTACACAAAAAAATCACCACTATGCAAGATATTCTTAACACAAAACAAAAAACAAAAATATATACATTGATCCGTAAAATTACTTCTCCTCCCATAAGCAGGTAAAAAAAAATATGTGAATTTTGTTAAGACGTTTGCAAATCCGAGGCTTTGCTTGTAAATGTCTTTTACCAGCTCACAACAGTTTAATAGTTTAACAAGGACACATAACTTTCATTCTCTTTGTCATTTCCATGCAGAACAATGGATGCATTGCAGAAAACAAAGATTAATAGTTTTGCGTGATTCAAGCCATAATTATTTCCTAACATTACAGTCCTAAAGCGCATAAATACCATCGTCTAAATCATGCATGAACATATCTGCTCGTTTTTTTATTACGATCGAAATGATTGGGGAAAACTTTGTGTCTAATTGAAATTCTATTTAGTTTGAAGAAAAGAAAACACAATACGTGTAGGTACAATTTCAATTATACCCATCTTTGATCTCAGCTGATCGTCTGTTTCTTGAGCATTTGCATCAACGAGCACTCTCAGTAAGATGTCTTTTTGAAGTAAAAGCTCATCATCTTCAAAATAGAACAAGGAAATCATGTTAAACTGAAATATTATAAGAGCATCACGCAGTTTTTAATCCTTTCTACAATTCTTACTGTAGCAAAGACCATATTACTTAAAATCGACATGTATGTGACAGTTCAACTTAGTGTCATTTTAATAAGTATATTTTTTAACACATTCATGTAAAACGTTTCTTGGCATATGTACGCTTTCTAAGAAAAAATCAATATTTAAATGCGAAATGGAGCTATATAAGGCTTTAAAGTGATATTATGCGCATCTAACAGGGTATGCTATGCTTATACATGTAAATCGCAACCGTTGTTTATTTTTGGTGTTTTTGTATGTTGATGCTGCATTAACAAATATAAGTGTATACTTATATATGTTAGTGCACCATCAACATACTAAAACAATATTACGGAAAGAGAAAAATAATGCATTTGAATATTAACCGCACTTTCGTTTCGACAACTGACGACAGAAATGATTCGATGTATGACGTGAATCTAAATTTAGTTTAAGTGCAGATTCGTTCATCCGACACAAAAACACAATTTTGTTTTACGGATCATTTCGGCTTAGAGGACTGGGCATTGTGGTATCAGAAAAGGATAATAAAATTATAATTGCATACATATAAAGCTAATAAGTGATCCTCAGGGTGAAGCAAGACGGTATAATTTGTACCAACACGGTGGAAAATCTCTCAACTATTAAAGATGAAAAATAAAAAAACTTGTGGGTTTCAGAACATTCTTCAAGTTTTACTATAAACATATGAGGAAAAAACAAGTGTATATACATATAAGGAAACAAAATGATCTCAATATTGGGTTCTATTTTCATCTCTGAATCTGATCTGAGGGTCATGAGTCGAACAAAAGATGGCAGAGAACCATCATCAACGTTACATGTCATATGTCAAACCTCTGGACTATGCGGTTTCAGAGAAAATCTGTAAAGTTCTCTCTACAAAGTAAAACAAGTGACCCAAGGGCGGGGCCAATTTTGACTCAATGGCATCATTTAAGCAACCTCTGTAGAGGACCACTTTACCACGTTACCTGCAAAATATTGAGCCTCTGAGGCATGCGATATCGAAGGAAAAAATGTAAGGTTCCACTTTTTAATAATATTTTAAGCTCTGCTGACCAACATATGCAGCTGATCGGAACAAACGAGTTTTTTTCCCAAATCTGCACAAAAGTTGAGGAGGAGAAGGCGTTAAAGAATGATTTTACGAACGACGGACATTCTGGCACCCTGAAAGCTCCCCGAGAACAGCATTTGCATAAGTGAGCTAAAAACATATTGTCTATAATCATAAGTGTCATTCCTTGTTTGTTTGTTTTTTCTTATCGTAAGCGTCTGCGGAAACACTTGAGGACGCAAACATTGAAGAAAAAACACGGGGAAAATGCATGTCAACATCGCTAACAAACTCCGCTGTACTGTTATCCCATTTTCTCAACGGCGTACATGGGTGCACCGTGGAGCGAGCGGGTAAACAGATATACAGTTAATAGAATCATGCCTTTTTAATTCAAATATCGATGTTATGTGATGTGTGCGAATACGCGACAGATTCAACAGATGTCGCTAGTACATAGTTCCGCCGGTCTCTCCCACATTCACGTACTTGCGACAGCGACGACAGTCGACCGCGTAAACAACATTGGATGATTTGCAATCAACATTGTTTCTCACGCTGTACTTTCTGCCGATGGGATCTGTGAAGTATTCCGCCGTCATCATGTACGGGCAAATGGCGCACTTCTGCACCCCGCAGGGCCCGCTCATGTTGGGCTTCCGGAAGAACATCCTACTGTGTTTCTTGTGTACTAGGATGTCTTGCAGGTTGTAATCCCTTCTGAAGGCTACTATCGGGGGCTCAGGGAACACTTCCTTTATTCGATCAGACGTGTGCAGCGTGTGTAGGTGTCTGCGGATGATACGGCCGGTGTTCGGTAATGCGCGCGAAAATCGTAATCACGAGCGGAATCCTCGTATTACGTTCCGAGTTTTTCTTTTCGTGTAGAATGTCCTCTCTCTTTTTATTGTCGACCTTTATTAATTCGGTCTCTACAACATATCCGTCATATCCACGGTTTACGAGCTGTGCTTTCATCGCCTGTTTGTGCTTCCGGTAGGCAAACTTCTCTGAACAAATTCTTTTCGCACGCACACCCAGACCAAATGGTATCGCTTTTTTTTGTAGACTCCGGGTGCGAAGAATTCCTGTGTAGGTACAGATGTTTATCAGTAGGTTAAGTATATAGGTCGTTTTGAAGGCGCCCGTTTTGTATTAATGTCAC
Source organism: Dreissena polymorpha (assembly GCF_020536995.1). Classification (NCBI taxonomy): domain Eukaryota; kingdom Metazoa; phylum Mollusca; class Bivalvia; order Myida; family Dreissenidae; genus Dreissena; species Dreissena polymorpha. The sequence continues at coordinate 100,263,034 of NC_068362.1, read as the reverse complement.
AGTGTCCAGGAACTCGAGTTTTTCCATGGATGATTTTCAAATAATGGGACTTGAAAAACTAAACGGGTCGGACGAGTATCGCAAGACCATTGAGCAATTATGGAAGGCAAAACTAAGGACATACCGACCATATGACATCAACTTGCAAGAATAAACAGACATGAAGGGGTGCTAAAACAACGTTAACGCCGGAAATGCACGACGTCATATCCGTACATATTTGAAACATCTTGAAATAAAAAATGGCCGCTGATGAAGATCGTGAGGTCGAAAGCTTCGGCATAAAATAAATACAGCGTTTTTGTTTTTATATATATCCATCGATTCTATTACGTCATACTACTTCCGAGACCACATGAGATGCGCGCCGAACCGTGACCATAATATCAGTGCGCTTTCAGAATTCATCGTGTATAGACGAATTCTATTGTTCTGCTAGTTTAGTGGAGTGTGACCGTGACAAAAATTTATTGAAAACAACGTTGTTGTTTTAATTATATATGTTTTGTTTTTTCATTATAATAAGAATAACGCGGTTATTCTTGATTTGTTTGCATTTATAATAATATAATTTATTTATTTTTTAAATAAAAGTGAATAATTGATTAAGAATAGTCACGCACTGAATGTAGTAGCACATGGTTCAAGATGGCGGAATCAATGTTACTGACTAAAGGAAAATCCCCTGCCGGTGGCAGTGGCGATAAAGAGAACATTAATGTGCCTATTCAGGTTGAAAAGCCTGCTACTGTTTCTAAACAGCCTATGAAAAAACCAGACAAACCTCAAAAAACTGACAAAGATCCAACAAAGGAGGTGCTCCTTATTCTGCGTGAGTTAAACTCAAATGTCGTACAACAAGGTGAGAAATTAGAAAAGTTGAATGGTAGAGTTGACACTCTTTATGAATGGTATGACCACACACCAGATGTTCAGTTTGAGGGAGACTATCATGAAATTGACGAACATGAACAGCAGCCTGTTGACATTAATTGTAGTAACACTATTATAGATGGTGTTCAGTCAGAATGTGAACCTGGTAAAAATTCAAGGCAATGTTTCAAAGGTTTGTCCGACAAGTTTTTGTTCTCCGAAAAAGTTGACAATGAAGTCAATGATGATCTTGCTATGTTTATCAACACTTCGTTCCGAAGTGGTGTTTCAGAAGAACGTGTGACAGAAATTTGTAAGGATGTCCATAGGCCAGTAAATTGTGAGGCGTTGACAAAAACGAGGGTAAATCCAGGAATCTGGCGCCTTTTGAAACCTCAAACACAAACTGAAGATGCTAAAATGCAGTCTATTCAGAATAATGTTGTGAAAGCCTCTATTAACATTGCAAAATTGTTAGACAAAGAAGGCCAAAATGTTGACGCTCAGTCGTTAGAGTGGGGAACTAATGCTCTTGCTTTGCTTGGACAGTCAAACAAGTTAATAAATAACAAGAGAAAAGAGTCACACAGGAATGATTTGGATCCAAAGTTCTATCCTTTGACTTCTCCAAGTTTACCATTCACTGATTTCCTGTATGGTAATGAAACAGATGTGAACATAAATGTCAAGGACATACAGGATATGAGCAAGATTGGAAAAATTGGAAAGTTTTTTCGTGGACGAGGATATCGAAATATGCCATATAGGCGAGGAATACGGGGCTTCCGAAGAGGTTTTCGGGGCCGTGGATATCCTGGTTTCCCTGGTTACATCAGGACTGAGGACTGAATTCCAGTGCCTGCAAAAAACCAGAGGGAGGGGCAGAAGAAATAAGTCAGGTTAGTGATAAATTTGAAGCCGGTAGAATACGGTATTTTGAAAAAAATTGGACTAAATTAACGAATGATCCAAATGTCATTGATATTATAAAAAGTTGTCATATACCTTTTATTGATAATAGGAGACCAACTAGATTAATTTGTAGAGAAACAAATTTCAATTGTACAGAGAGATCTGTAGTGGAACAAGAATTACAAAAATTGCAAGAACAAAAAGTTATTAAAGAGGTTTCTCATGTTCCAAATGAGTTTCTTTCTCCTATTTTTGTTGTTCCCAAAAAGACACCTGGGGAATATAGACTGATTTTAAACTTAAAAGAGTTAAATAAATATATTGAATATCACCATTTTAAAATGGACACCTTTGAGTCTGCTCTAAAAATGGTACGTCCAGGTTGTTTTATGGCATCTGTTGATCTCAAACATGCTTACTATTCTATTTATATAGCTGAGGAAGATCAAGTAAAACTCAGATTTACATTTTCTGGTCATGTTTATCAATATTGTGCATTACCAAATGGTATTTCTTTTGCCCCGAGAATTTTCACTAAACTTATGAAACCAGTTTTTGCTGCATTGCGAATGCGTGGTCATCCAAATTCTGGTTTTATTGATGATTCTTTACTTCTTGGTGATACATATCAAGAATGTAGACAAAATGTGGTTGACACAGTTTTGTTGATGACTGAACTAGGGTTCATAATCCATGAAACAAAATCGGTTCTAATTCCCACAACAAAAATTACCTTTTTGGGTAATGAAATTGATTCTGAGAAAATGGAAGTATCTTTGCCAGTATCTAAAGTACATACTTTAATCTCAGAGTGTTCAGTTTTGTTTTACAAATCAAAAGCAACAATTCAATCAGTTGCTAGACTTGTAGGTCTCATGGTTTCAAGTTTTTCCGCAGTAGAATATGGCCGTTTGTTTTACCGGAAAATTGAAATTGGTAAAATTCAAGCACTGAATAAAGCGAAAGGTGATTTTTCCAAATTAATGTATATCACATGCGAAATGAAAGTTGAATTGAAATGGTGGATTGATAATTTAAGTTATCAAAAAAGGCTTATTGATCATGGAAATCCTGATTTGTCAATAACCACAGATGCTTCAACACTAGGTTGGGCTGCAAAATGTGATGGCCAAGAAATTGGTGGCAGATGGTCAGTTGTTGAAGCTACACATCACATTAATTATTTGGAATTATTAGCATCATCTTTAGCTGTCAAAGCATTTTGCAAAGAAAAACACCATTTGCATGTAAGAATTTGTTCAGACAACTCTTGTGCTGTAGCATATATTCAAAACATGAGTGGTTGTAAATCACTAGATTGTAATGACTTGGTTCATGATTTGTTGGTTTGGTGTATGAATAAGAATATTTGGCTATCAGCGACTCATATTCCTGGTGTTAGCAATATTGCTGACTTTGGTTCAAGGAATTTTAATGACAATATTGAATGGCAGTTGAATAAGGAAATTTTTTCAAAAATTATTGACAAATGGGGATTACCACAGATTGATATGTTTGCATCTAGGGTAAATACCCAGTTGCCGATCTTTGTTTCATGGAAACCAGATGCAGACGCAAAATATGTAGATGCTTTTTCATGCGACTGGTCAAAATTATTGATGTACATATTTTGTCCTTTCAGTTTGATCGGACGGACTCTGGCGAAGCTCAGGAGGGACAAGGGCGAATGTATTATGATACTTCCACTGTGGCCAACTCAGAACTGGTGGAACAGTTTCTTGGAACTATTGATAGATATTCCGTTAGTGATTCCAGTCGAAAGGACTACACTGATGATAGCCAATACGTCCAAAGTACATCCTTTGGCAGGCAAACTCCAGTTAGTTGTTTCTCGATTATCAGGAAATCCTTTGAAGACAGACAAATTCCAAAACGAGCTGTTGACATCATGCTTGCTTCATGGAAACCTTCCACTCAAAAACAGTACTCGGTATACATTCGAAGATGGTTTTTGTTCTGTAGTAAAAGGGAGATTAATACACTTCAAGTTACTGTGAATGATGTTTTAGATTTTCTTACACAATTATTTGACAGTGGTTTATCATATGACACTATTAATATTGCACGAAGTGCCTTGTCATCATTAGGTTTTTTGTTAGACGGTTTTGTGGTTGGCCAACATCCGTTGATTAAAAGATTTCTCAATGGTGTTTTTAATTTAAGACCATCTAAGGCAAGGTATAAAGATGTTTGGGATGTGAATATAGTGTTGAAGTATTTAAAAAATTTACCTGATGTAAGGTTATTGACATTAAAAAATCTTACATTGAAATTAGCAATGTTGATTGCCCTGACACAAGCTAGCCGAGTTCAGTCCTTAAAGTTATTGACACTTGAGGGCCTTAGGCAAGGTCATAATTCTATTGTGTTACAGTACAGTAACTCTTTAAAACAATGTAAGCCTGGTAGGCGTGTACCATATGTTGAATTAAAGGAATATTTTCCTGATAAAAACATTTGTGTTGTACATACTTTGAGGGAATATATCAAGCGAACAGAACCTTTAAGAAAAGGGGAACAATTGTTATTCATCAGTTATTTGAAACCATACCATGCTGTGACTGCAAGTACTATTAGCCGATGGCTTAAAACAGTTATGCATTTAGCTGGAATTGACATTAACGTTTATAAAGCTCATTCAATAAGAGGTGCATCAACATCCAAAGTTAGTCAGTTTGTACCTTTTAAGGAAATACTATCTGTTGCGGGATGGAATAATGCTACAACGTTCAACCGGTTCTATAATAGAGACATACAACAGCAAAGATCCTTCTCGGATTCTTTATTGGATTCTTCACAATAGGTTGGACAACTACACTGGTATGTAGAAATTTCTACATATGTCATAAATTTTCTCTGTATTGCTTTAAAGTCTCATGTGGTCTCGGAAGTAGTATGACGTAATAGAATCCCCCAAACAAACGAATACTTACCAAGTTGAAGTTTGGTTGGGATTCTATGTAGTCATATATCTACTGAAGAGATCACATGCCCACCCACAGTGTTAGTTATGAAATGTTTTTGTGTATACCCTCCCAGGAAATTGTGCACGGAGGTTGTTCTTAATATCTATAAAGGGTGTTTGTGCTCTATGTTTTCGAAAATTTATGGTTTGAAGCTGTTAAGTACTGATATTATGGTCACGGTTCGGCGCGCATCTCATGTGATCTCTTCATTAGATATATGACTACATAGAATCCCAACCAAACTTCAACTTGGTAAGTATTCGTTTGTTTGGGGGATTTTGACGTATAGCCATGTATCGTTCAGTTTTTTTTTTAAATTTAGTACACAAATAATATGCAGTCGCTTTTAACTCACATATTTTTGAGCACTTCAGATAAATATTCGCAGATGACACTGTTAAACTGGTGTATTAATAAACATTGTAACAAACTAAATTTAACATTATAATAGCATCTGTCATATTCATTTAACAGTTTAATTGATATCATTATTTACATTTACACCTCCTTCCAAAGTTTAGGAGACATTATTGTTGCAAAACTAACAACAATTAAAAAATGTAAATGTTAACGAAATTCAAACGGAATTTTTTAGTCTGGAATATTTGTTGTTTCTTCGATTTGATCATAACCAGGTCGCCTATTGCACATAGGACTCGTTAAACAGCATTTGAAGTATAAAAGCATTACTAAATCTTTATGTTTTGTGAAAAATGTATGTATCGGGCTTTACTGGAAATAAAACCATCTAGTCCGACATCATGTGATTCATGCAAGGCGTCAACCTCCGCGCAGAGATTTGCCTGGAACCAGCATAGCTGAATCCAGTACCGGCCGTTGTAACCAACCACGTGATAATAGCCGGGACACGTGGTACACTTATTTTCCTATTTTTATTTTTACTATTTTAATTTAGTTAATTAATTTTTCATTACGAATCTAAATGTTACAAATTGCATAAGGTTACTAAGGATAGTATTAATTTATGTTTGTTTTACATCAAGTTCAATATCGTGTTTACCTAAATTGATACACAAATAGACATCATATGTAAACGCCACACTAGACGAGGAGAACGCATAAAGTCATCGCCCATCGATTGGTTCACTAATTAGTCATGCCTCTTGGGTAAGCACATGCAGTCCATTAATTGTTGTATACTTTCATGTAAATGACAGGCTAACGTCCATATACGTCCGTTGCATACGTCATATGAAGTCGTTACCTTTGGGTACGTGACTTTGAACAAGTTCCCATCGAAAACTGCACACGTCACCAATGAGTGGTTCGATGTATGTTAATATATTCACTTCAGTAGAGTAACGTACACGTTAGACAACCGAGCAGATAGGTCACACTTACTTGTTGTCGCAGAGCCGTAAGGCCGTTGCAGTTATCTTGTTGTTCAGAATATTTTATGAAGATTGGAAAACGTTGTGTTAGAATTTTATGAGCAAAAATACATCGCAATGAAAGCTGTATTGGACTTGTGCACGTTTTTATGCTACACCGACTATGAGACATACACTAATACACTAGTTTTAAAATATAAAAGTAAATGAATCTAAGTTTTGTGTGATGACAGGCATGGTATCCTCGAGTCACCTGTTTCGGTCGATGGAACAAAGAATCGAACAAAAAAAATCAGGTTAAATACAATAAAGTCGGCAAAAAAATGCATACGTAAAGCAGACTTATTTATAGTCGATTAATTCATTTATCGAGATTGATCGATTGCTTCCCCTTTTTCCATAACACCGAGATTTGGCCATGAAAACATGCGAGGACATTTGAGTACTGCGGCACCTGTTTCGGTCGATTGACTTCAGACCTCAATATTTCGGTCGTCGCAAGTCATATTTAAAACGCAGTACACGTGTAACTGTAACAGGCCTTTTTAAAAGTTCTTCAACCGGCGCTGGCGTATTTTTTCCATATCATCGACAATTTAACAATTTTATACAGTCATGTAATGTCTGTATTCAGAATGACAGAATGACAACATATTAGGAACTATATAGTTAATAGATATATTTCAGGAAAATCATTGCATGTTTTGATTATCTCGTGTGTGAAGGCAAGCCGCATATTCGGAAGCCATGGTCACAACTTCCATCCTCGCGTAGCCAATCTTACACTATCAATAAACTTCAAATGGTTAACAAACATGGCTTCTTCCTCTTGTGACATAACGAGAGAGAGAGTCCCGATGACATAACTTCTGCATCAACTACCCCTAACTCTCTGTCGTAGTGAAGTAGTTTGAACACCAAACTGTATTGCTGCTCTACACACTAATATCTGCTGTTCCTTGGAAGCTCTAAACGCATTTGCCATGTCAGTAGGGGAATACAGCCTGTATTTTGAGCATGACTTGACAGGATAAAAATGAAAATACAGGGCACAAATGGTATTAAGACCAATCTTTGGTTGCCGTATGGGCGTTTAGGGTTCTATCTTCAACCAACACGTTTGGGTTACTGAATATATTATATTTATGATTTAATATCATAAACATACAGGTTGACAGCATGAACGATATGCAAAGAATGACATTCGAAATAATAAGTATACATTTCAATTATATGTAAAATTATGTGTTCCGACGGTAAGATACCAACAGAATTAATACACAAATGCAACTATTAAAACCAAATAAATACAATAATACAACTGACAGACATAAATATAAAAGATGTATAAAATGCATATTTACCTGAATATATTATATTTATGATTTAATATCATAAACATACAGGTTGACAGTGTGAAAGATATGCAATGAATGACATTTAAAATAGTCATTCATGCACACGGATGTGGTTGAGTGAATAAACTCATGCTTGACAAGCAAATTAACGTATAAAAATGTTATAAAAAACAGTTCAACTTTCTACGCAGTCTCTACATACTAAAAACTAATCAGCTACTACAAAAGAACGCTACTAATCCTATTTACAGTTAAAATCTACTCTGTCCAACCATTGGACAATCAGAGCAATGTTTCCTTTAAAAATAATTTACTTCAATATCATTCAGAATAAATATATTTATGAACTAAATACAAATGTATATTTACAACAACGACAATTTAAATACGTCTATAACACATTACTCGAATAATGTTGTACTTAAGCATTTTTCATTATCGTTACATTTGATTACAAGTTCTTTTATAAAACTCAAAGATCACTAAAAGTATTTGTTCAATCACAAGCTGAAGTGCCCTGATTGCATAGTTCTGCTATTTTCTTGTAAGAAAATATAAGAAGATATTTTTTGTTTTATACGTTTTGAACGCCCCTTATACCGCAATTTTATTTTTTAACCTCATGACAGTCACGTGACTTTGACAGCAGACGCCAAAATCTTCCCTCAGCATACTTGGAACTGTCAAGAACGGATTATCTCTATGTTGATGTTCTTTTTATAGAAAGAGAAAAAAAAGAAATATCAAAAATGATCAAAATGTCGATGGTTTCAATTCAGATCGGAATACTTAATTGTTTTGTCCTCATTTTTGATAAACAATGCGAGTAGCCGTCGGTGTTGACACTTGCTATGTACACACAAAACGTTGACTGCATTCGTTACTTGGATAGAGGGCACTCGCAAAAAAATACGAACTACCGAAATAGGTGACCGACCGAAACAGGTTACTGGACGAGAGAATATATAAATTACAACTGTGCGTGGAGATTTGCCAATGCGTAATATTTTATCTAAAGCCGGCTACCAGTCTTAACACCGTTTTTCTCACTCTCTTACACTGCGGTTCATTACATTCGCGTATGTTGAGGCACGAACGACAACTCTGCTAGGAGAATGTGTTTTGCTGTTGTGTTTTTTTTTTGTGTGACCGGTTTAACTTGTGACCGGTTTGACTACTTTAACAACAACAACAATAAATCGTAGCAATGAAATAACTCTCAGACGGACGTCTTTTTCGTGAGAACGACTTAACATGGCAGAATACCAAACAATCCGCCCATTAAACGACATGACACTGACTTCGTTGTGAAATAGATTTGGTAAGTTCGGATTTAAGTAAATCGAGCGATTATTACAATATGATAATATCGTTAGCACCCCACGTGACGCAGTTTAGCGGGAGATCCAATTTCTGTTTGCTTGGAATTTCATAGTGCTAACAGGTGCATACTGTCCTAACGTTTATTTCGATGTTCACTATAGTAAGAGGAAATTGTCTTCGTTATAAGCAATCTCTAAGGTTTAAATAATTAATTAGTTTAAATCAAAGGAAACACTTTATTGACGACGAGAAAAGTTGAACATGAAAACGAAGAAATGTTAGTGATTTTTTTATATAAGGACATGCTGTTCTGAATCCAATGACATAATGCTGGTGGGATCAGCCAATAAAAAACATTTGCGACCAGTGAAAGTGCTGTTTTCTGGGCTTAATAACTGCAATAATTTTGCATTATCTGAGGGACGCCGGCATCGCAGCATTCGATAAAAAGCAACAGCTCATCAGACAGGTTTGCAATGAATGTTTGTACTTAAATGTTAAAATCATATTATCGTGTAAGAACCTGTTATCGAACAGCACCTATTATCAGACGTTTTCTTTTGGTTCTGTAGTGATTTAAGGTCTATTCCAACAGCCTTGCTGTTGAGCTAGCTTTTCAGCGACGCGGTTAGAGTGTCTGACTACCACTCTGGAGGTCGTGGGTTCGATCCCCCATTGAAGCTCCGTATTTTTACAATAATGGCAACGAGGCAAACACAAACTGTGATTCAGAACATGGGTGTGAGCTTTCTAATGGCTGCAAGGAGCCGCTTGTGAAGTGGTCGACACTATAATATAGCAAAAAGTGTCATATGACATGCTGTAGCAGGCATGTCTGGCCTTGAAACATTTCTAATGGCTTCAAGGAGCCGCTTGTGAAGCGGTCGACACTATAATATAGCAAAAAGTTTCATATGACATGCTGTAGCAGGCATGTCTGGCCTTGTAACATTAAGAGGGGGAGGAGTGTAGTGATTTAAGGTCTATTCCAACAGCCTTGCTGTTGAGCTAGCTTTTCAGCAAGCGGTTAAGAGTGTCTGACTACCACTCTGGAGGTCGTGGGTTCGATCCCCCATTGAAGCTCCGTATTTTTACAATAGTTCTGTATGCACATGACATCACATTGATAAACAAATGGTCGCACATGAAGTCCATGACCTACTTGCCTACTTAGCTTGAAACAAATGCGCCGAAAACAGGTTAAAGGAATGTATTTATTGTTATTTACACCGTTTTGTGTGTTTTTTGCTATTACTTTTTGAATGCATTGATCAAACGTGCATTTACACATTAAAAAGCATATTTCCATTTGCAATTTTGATTGCAGCAGACGCAGATTTTTTCGCCGAGTCCGGGTCACATGATAGTCATGTGACTTTGTTTATACTGGAGTAGTATTTATGAAGTGTTGGGTAATAGGTCATGTTTACATCGGCCGCCTGCGGCCATTTTGTTTTGTCTGCTAGAGCTAGTAGAGGTGACAATAATCGGAGAATCATTGTTATGAATTCTTGAAGGTAGTTTGCTGAAAAACTTGACAGATAAATCATTCAATGATTGAACTGTTAGTCATTTGTTAAGACAAAATGTTTTTGTCATTTTAAGTGTTTCAATTTTAAAGTAATTTAACGTTATTTCTTAGGTGTTTGATAACTGGTTCGTCCACCATATTGGCATCTAACAGTTTATAGGTGTCTATCCCAACCTTTGTTTATTTTTGGTGATTTCACTTCATATACACTTGTATTTGTTAATGCAGCATCAACATACTAAAACAATATCCCGGAAATAGAATTTTTACAATTTAATCAGGTTTTTTTTTTACTAAGAAAGTGACGCCGATATTCGGCGTCTTCCCCTACCAGAATTTTTTCCCTAAAAATACCATTTCCCCTCCAAAAATATAATTTTTCACCAAAATATAATATTTTACCCTCAAAGAAATGTTTTTTTTTCTTTTGGGAAGTCGACACTTATCCAATTTGTACCATGTACAACGATCTCGCTCTCTCTCTCTCTCTCTCCCGACAAACACTCAAATCTGGGAATCCCAGTGATTCTATATATAGCTCTTAAATTACGTCATGGAAACTGGGCAACTAATCGTATTAATCATGTGACTATTTTACTGGATTCCGGTCTTGCCAGAGAAGGGTGTTTCGTCAATTAATTACCGGAAACCAGTCGAATTTTCATCCGGTTTATGTGAAGGCCAAGATATAAACGTTAAAACAGAAAAAAGTCTCACAATTGGCGTTCATACATGAACAAAATAAAACGTTCGGACTCGGAAAATTTTAATTGCGTTGACGCATTTTTGAAGAATGAATCATCAAAACCCGTTGAAACCAAGCAGGATTCGGAGGTACATGTAATCAACATCGATTAATATGGTCGGATTATTGTGAAAGTGAAAGTAGACAATCGGCAGCTGCCGCACCTTTCCCTTCCAATACTGTAGCAGATCTAGATCGTCAACCCATTCATCATGAAATTGAAATCACAATATTGACATGGTTCCCCGGCCCAAGTTGAAATATTTCCCATTATTAGATCTACCCCTGCAACTTTATTTAGGACTTTGACTTTAATATCATACTTGTTCATGTGTTTAAGAACAAAAAGGTCAGAGACATGCCTCTTTTTCTAAAAAAAACCCTGAAGTCTGTAGGTGAGTTATAGACATTGAAATGAACAGTGTTTATTTTTTCCCCAAATATGTCTCTTTCGCGCTCGATTTTCCCCTTTTACCCAGCGTCCAGCGTCTTCCCCTTTTTCTAAAAAAAAAACCTGTTAATATATGTGAATCCTGGAACTCGCTGGACTAAAAAAAAGTCCCAAACTGAAAGTGTGAGTCCCAAGTATTATTGACTGTCCATTGATGAATTTAGCAACAAAACACACACACATAACAAATGAGAAGCAGTAATCAGGTTTTAAATGATCTATTAGCTAAGGAAGAGCATAACACATACATGTAATGTTGGAAATTACAAATATGCTGACTATTTATCACGCACAAGGCATTTAAAACATACACTTAGACCTAACTACACATGTAGATGCAAATATGATAATAAGCAATAGGATATTCACAGATAATGAACATGAAAAGATATAAACATAAATGCAAATAGTTGCCAACTAATAACTGCATACAAACCACAAGTTTTATGCACAAGTATTTTCACATTATGTGCATGGGCTCTCATGTTAATACACTCATTTGATGTAATTAACACGTTGCAAAGAAAATCCAAGAATAGCACAACAGAGCTTCAGATAAGGATTTGTGAAATTAGTAACGGTACTGCCACTAACAGAAAGAAAAGGAGTAACGCTGAAAATCAATAAATACCTGTACTACCATATCCAAAAATACAGGTAGTACTGTACTACCCATGTTCTTGTATATTGAAGGGTGTATAACTGACTTTACAGACACATTTGCAACAATTATAATCAATATATTTAGCTTTTTAAACAGTTACTCTATTAGGCTTTCCATTCTGAATTATGATACAAATAAAACAACACATTAAAACGCATGACTAAATACTATTTCTTCATTTTTCTTGACAAGAAAACACAAGCCAACTAGTAAGCTAAGTAAATGAACACTAATGTCACTGTCTCATTTCAAAAGAATCATTGCTTTAGCAGTTAACTGTCAAAGTTGCAAAGTAGCCACCGTTGCAATCAAATCGTTAAATATCGGGGCATCAATTTCTTTTTCTGGGTTTACAGATTGAATATCAGTTAGACAACCGTATGTAGCCATATATGACAACAAAGTTGTTTTTTTGAAACCGAAAGTAAGACGGCCTTCCCTTGCGCGCAGACATTGTTTTTGACGGGTTTACAAGTAACCAGGGGTGGCGAAATCAAATGTCCGAGTTGTCCGAGTTGCCCGAGTCGTACATTTGCTTGTCTGGGCAACTGATTTTTTTCAATTAAGTTGTCCGTGGACAACAAGTTTTTTAAAAGTCGGGTCCAGGTATACAAATGAAAAAAATACATTGTATTAAAGCCGTAATTTAAATTTAGTTTTACAAAACCGGATGTTGACATGCGATTACATTGTCAGTGCTATTTGCGGAGCAATCAAGCTAAAATACGGGCACTCTCCTGCGCATTGATCTCCTTTATTCTATAAGAGACCAGGAGCATGCCGCATTTTAAACATTCGGCCCAACTGTAAGACAGTGTACAGACTGGTTTCTTTTCTTTTTTTACAATCAGATGGAAATAAAAAGTATCAAAGTAAGATAATCAAAACACGGTCTACCTTGTTATTTAAGACGACTTCAATGGTAAAGATGGAACTTTTTTTTTTTAATCTTCAACAACGGAGCAGAAACCCGAAGCTTTGAGCAGTCCACCTCCCAAAAAAACTAAGAAAGATTATGATAAAAAATATGATCTATTAAACGCACCAGAACTCTTCAAGAAACTTGGCTCACAGATATTCAATGGTTACCAGTTGATGATAATCAAATTGCTACCAGTAGCGGCGCAAAGCCTCAGTCTCAGGGCTTTTTTTCCTGACTTTGTGAAGCGGCCCTGGCCCCTCACTTTGTGAAAAAATGAGTCGCGAACTTGTCAAAATTGTGAAAAATTGAGTCGCGAACTTTTCAAAATTGTGAAAAATTGAGTCGCGAACTTCTTAAAATTGTGAAAAAAACGAGTCGCGAACTCTTTAAATTGTGAAATTCAAAGTTCAATGCATTAGCATAGCTAAAGCATGTTAAACACTTGAATATTATCAAAATTTCCTTAAATAATGCAATAAAGGCATATTTTCCTTCTATGAATACTGTATTTGATACAATAACAACACATATACATATATCTGATTTGCAAAAAATTATTCATGTACCAAATGCAACTAAAATACCTGGTCCCAACAATTCTTTACCACAGGAATAACATTTATAAACATAGAACATTTCAAGGGCACATAACTCAGACATGTTCTGGACTTTACAGCTTTAGAACTCTGTTCTTTTTACTCTTGAAAATGTCAATAATTCTCTCAAAATCTGAAGAGGAAAATTCCTTCTTCATGATAATTTTCATGTTCTGTGAGCCTGACCCTCGCCAGTGTATGATGATCTCCCTGGGAGGTTGTCATTTGATCTGAAACATTAGGTATACATTGAAAAACAGTACTTTTGTAAGAAATGTAAACAAGTTATTTTATTTTTCACATTTTTTCACAAAGCATAAATAGACTACATACAAAGTTTGAATCATGAATATGTGTCATGAATATGCATTTAAATGAAAAAAATATATATGAAAAAACCACATTATTACATGTACTTTAACCAAGATTTCCAATCGTAAACAGATACGAATAACAAGTCTCGGTCATCAATACTAGGGGACGTTTTGACTAGGGGCCGTTTTGACTAGCTTCCATCAATACATAAGCCGCGGCAGATACTTTCACTTTTATCAAATGACTTTCCTTATAATGTTATCAATGTGCATGTTTCAAATCTTACCCTTCTGTAGAAAGCTTTTGTTTCTTTACTGTTATCCCAAATTTAAATAAATCGGGATTATTTTGCGTTTTTTTTTAAATTTTCTTCGTGTAGGAGAGAGCGTTCGGCGTCGCCATTTTTTATAGTGACGTTGCTGGGCAGAGCTTTTACTATTTACGCCGGTTTCACCGGTTACACAACACTTTAAAATCGATTAAAACAAACAAACATCGGTAACGCGAGTCGACAGTTTTTCGCGAATTCGGAATTAAAAACGAGGTTATGAAACTTATATTTCTGTTCCGAAATGGCCGTTTTTGACAGTTTTGAGCACAAAAAGTCCGTTTTTCACGATTTAAAACGGCCGTTTTTGTAAATATTCACGGCCATGTCAGGTTTGTGAATTGGCCGTGTCAAAATTGTGAAATGTCCGTCCACGGCCAATCGCAAAGAAGGAAAAAAAGCCCTGAGTCTGATGAGGTCGACATATTGAACTAGTTTAATTTGTTAAGATTACGATGTAGTTATGTTCAACACATGTTTTTATAACACTACCTTTGCAAGATTAAAAGTATTAGAAAGTCTTTATATTGTTTATAATATACTGCTATAATGAATGTACTATTGAAATACAACTATAAACAAAACTAGCAAATCATTCTCATTTTGGTATATTCCACATTGTTTTACATTAATCAATAAATGCGTTTTTTTTTTATATAAACATTAACGGACAAGTGTAGTTCAGCAACGGACAAGTTAAATTTCCTAAATGGTTGTCTGTGGACAAGTATAGTTTTTTGAGATTTCGCCACCCCTGGTTGGAATCCAGTCTACAACTTTTCTGTAATTTAAATTAACGAAAAGCGCCATTAGGTTAGAGACCAACAAATCACGCTCAATGACGCCGACGTATCGGTACGGCCAGATTTTTTTCGTAAATGCGTAAAAGGGATATTAAAGTCGTACTTGTACGTCCAGTTTATAAAAATAAATGAGTAAACCTTCAAGAAAAAGCCGTATTTACGGCTGTACAGCCCTTATCTGAAGCTCTGACACAATGATCTAATAAACACAGTTGTCACTAATAACATCCAGTAATTAAAGAATAGTGTTCACAAACCAGTGAAAATACACCACAAACATAATATTAAAATACTGCTGGTTGTTGTTTTATTTTTTTATTTAATTTCTTTAATTCATAAATTCTCCTGTTTTTTAGCTTTTTTCCATTTTGACAGCGCAGAATCGAAATTGAAAGTCAGCCTGCTGTGACCATCCAATTTGAGTGTCATCAGACAGTGCTGAGTTTCAATTGAAAGCCTGTTTCTGAATATTTTAAGGATTCTGTTCTGCACAGAAAAGCCACGTTCTCATCCAGCAGTATGGACACTGGAAGAAAGGACAAGTTTTGCAAGAATGCTAAGATTTTTGAACTCTGGATGGTACTTGACAATGAGGGACCAAAGCTGGTTCATTGAATCCCTTGGATATTGTTCAGCAAGCACTTTTCTCTTCACTAGCTGCCACTCATCCTTGGTCTTAATAGGGTCAACAAGGGGCTGTGAGGTTTGTTCCTGCTTCTCTCCATCCTCTAGCCAAGATGAGGTCTGGGTTCAGCCATAAAAGTTGCACAAAGTGTAAATCCTCTTTGTAGCCATATTCCCCCAGCTGTTGTGCAGACAGGAATGACAGTGGTCTCATGCCTAGAACACTGAAGTGCGTCAGCAAGTCGATCTCCAGCAAATCTGAAATGAGATCAGAAAGAGAACATTGAAGTATTTGTTTAAATACACATGTGAATTAATAAAGGCTAGTCTCCATTCATGTGAATCAATATAGCCCCCATGAACTTTGTAAACTAACTGATTTTATATTTACCTGGCTTTAATGTTGTCTATCAATGAATCCACAAATTCATTGGCAAGGTCTTCCAGTTTGAAATTGGTTCTGGTTATATAATGCTGACCCTTGAAAGTGGAGCTGTCATGTGGGAGATCTTCCATCAGCTTCTTTGAGTGAGGAGAGTCCAAGCTTTTTACCTTTTCCAGATCAGCCAAACAAAGATCTAACTTCACCTTTGTTTAAAAAAGTATTACTTAAAATCAAAGCAGATTAGGCAAATGCTTATCAACTACTTAACCAGTGTTTTGCTTTTAAATAAATAAGTTCCTACCACCATGGTTACATGTTTGAAGTAGAAAGGTCAATAATTTAATTCCAAAAAACAAAACATTGACACACCTGTACAAGACCTACATCCACGTTTTCTGTCTGGAAAAATTGTGACAACTGCGTCACTGGGGCCATGGCATACATGAGCAAGTAGATGATAGACAAAAACGTGTCTGTGGAGATCTGAAAAATATTGCCCATTTTTAGCAACTAAATAAAATGAATGTGTGCTTGAAATGAAATATGAAAAGTTTAAGGCAATTGAAATATAGATAAGAACAAAAGTTACCTTCTTCTTAAGTCCATTTGCTTTGGGGTCTTCTGTTCCCTTCTCAGCAAGGTATGTCAACAGGCTGTCTGTGGTCCTGTACACAGTTGTCAATGCCTGGAAATAGGATAGCCATCTCACAGAGTGGATCTCTTTGTAAGTTAGGGTAGGTTCATCAAGAAGTTACTGAATCTCGTGAATTCTCGCTGCTCGCTTCACACTTCCCTTAAAGAAAAAAACACTTTCATGGGTTAAACTAGAAATATTGCCTAATGATTTTTATTCAACTTTTTTTTAATGAAAATATTTAAATTTATTTAGTCAGTTGAACTTGTTTTACAATTTACCTTAGATCAGTCATATCTACCAATTGCTATGTTATAATTTCTTAAGGAAACAAAATGTACCGGTAAGAGCATCCACTTTCAGCGATTTTCCTTGTCCAATTGGGAAAAGTACCCGTACCGGTCCAATTGGGAAAAATTGAGTCGTGAAAACCTCAAAATTGGGAAAAATCGAGTCGTGAAATCCTTTAATTGGGAAAATCGCGTCGTGAAGTTTGGGTCTTATTAAATACATCATACAGTTCAAACTTAATTGAACATACCCATTAAAATAATCATTTGCAGGCCAGGGCTCGCACTAGGGGGCGATGTGAGCGACTAAGTCGCTTTCTTACGCCAAACGTCGCCTAAAATTTAAGAAATTTTAGATAAAAAGCGACTTCCAGTCTCCCTCTTATCGGAATTTGTTTACATCCGGTTTTCTCGATGTCAAGGTCTGACTCAATTTTCCAATACAAACTGTCGCAGCCAGGAGCGTGTCGCAATTGAGCGACAGGTAATTTGAGGTAATCCCCGCCCCGATTCTCCCAACCTTCAAACTTATCTAATCTACGATCGATATTGGTCAAGTCAGCATTCAAGTCACATGGTAGCTGCCCAATCAACATTGAGTTCGCTCACACATAATATTGGGTCATTCATGGAAATACACAGTTGACATTGTCGTCTGCCAATACTACATGTATAGCGGCCGATGGCAAACGTGGTATTTAAAGATAAACAAATAAAAAGGAGCCTAACAATTAAAAAATTATTTCTAAGTTGATCACTTTACATTTCTACCGACTATCGATCTGAATTAACAAAAGGATGATGATTAAATAATTAGATCTATGTGGATGATGTTACAACTTTCTACCGATTATAGTTTGAAATTTAAAGGTGATAATTTAGTTGTTTTTTTTTTACCCACAAACTATGCTATTGTAAAGCAATATGTCAATTAAATTGTATATTAATTACGTATTTGCTAGGTTTCCGATTTTCATTTTTTTGCTGTCAAACGATATGCACAATTTGTTTTATGTGCGTAACGCGTACAATTTTTCGGATTGTCGTTTTGGGATACATTATTTTTCGTCAATTATAATTTAATTTCTAAGTTTCAAAGGAGAAATAGAATGAAAAATACAGATGGGGTGATGCGGACGGTGTAAATGTCATAATTATCCGGTCTGACAGTTTTATTAAGCTTATGTTATCTACTGCTGCATAGACATATTATCTTTGAAATACTTTAGTCTGTATAATATGATATTTACATCAAAATGGATTGAATTTAGAGCTAGTAAAATTTGAGTTATTGATCAGTCGTGTCTATTAATACTTGGTTAATTAGAACTGCTGGAAAAATTAAGATACACAAAAGAAATAAAATTATGTGTACTACAGTGGCATACTTCAATAATGTGATACACATATGTGTGTTGTAACACCCTACATGCAAACCCTTGTGTCCGAGTCTCTCCACCTCTCCCTGTCTCCTCACTTCTCCCTAAATCAGTGTCCAGGGAGAAGTCACTTCTCCCTAAAATTTGAGCCCAGCGTGAGCCCTGCAGGCATGCCTAAATGACCATTACTTAAAGTAATAAAGTTGATATAAATAACAAAATATTATATAGAAGACACAAAATCAATTACTAGTTGTTTTAATCTCTTATAAAGCAATGTCTCTCACTTTCATTTTTTTGAAAATTTCAACAATCTTTGATGTTTGATCATCACTCAGTTGCTGGCATCCCTCTCTGCACAGCATCATTAGAGCTGTCAATGTGTCCTGTGATAGACGGTTCCGATTGGTCGTGCAAAGATTGTTCATTAGACTGAACAACCTTTCCACAGAGGCAGTGCTGGAGGGCATTTTTTAAACTACGATAAGGTTTCAAACCGACGTCAAACAGTACGCTTGCTGCCTGACAAAAGAACCGCAAACAGTAACGACTCTATTGATTGAACGCGCTGAATAATAAAACCCGATATTAATCGAGCGCGTGGTTAAACACAACTATACGATTTTCTTTGTTCACTCGCCGAAAGTTGGGTTTTTTTACGAAACTTTCGATCGTTTTGAGAAAAAATTATGACGCCGATTGGGATTTTTTCAGATGCCGATTGGGAATTTGGGTATTTTCGCTCGATTGGGAAAGTACCGTTTACTGGTATTTTATAAAGAAGGAGGAAAATCGCTGACTTTAACATGTTACCAACCAGTAACTCACCTTGAAATAATAGAATAAGTCTGTAAGTATTTGCTGGTGTTGCTACAGGTGAGGGATTTTGTCAGCCGCTTGAGAAGTGCAAAGGGCCAACTTATGGGCTATACATGTACATTATTCATTTGGGGATTCTCACGCTTTATGAAAGCAGCACAGCCTATAACAAAAGTATAATGATTTGATTTTCCATTTAAACAACCTGATTACATATTATAGAAAAGGACAACTAATTAACACCTATGATTCCTAAAAACAAGGTTGAAAAACTGTTGAAAACATGTGTTTAAAATGTGTCAAAGTGTTAACCTTTTACATTTGATGATGCGGCAGAATCTATTAGTAATATTTTTCCACTGCATAATTGTATAAATGTATTTAAATTAATAATTACAGTAATTACCAGCATTTTTCCCAGTCATGACAGAAGCACCATCTGAGCCTAAACTCATTATTTTTGATGTAAATATTTTAAGGCCTGTCTTTTTGTACACTAATCTGTAAATTCACAACAAAAACAAAACTTGAACACACAACATGACAATACACTTGCTAATAATTTCTATGATTATTAAGCGAATACTATACAACAATCACAATTGGTTAAATAACACTATGTTGTTCTTTATAACAACTCTGTAACAAATGGGATAGTACAGCTCACATTTTTCACAATACAACCAAGAACCACCATCCAACAAACTTACTACAATGTAATCACTTCAACAACTTGATCTGGTTGTGTTAAAAATAACAACCGATACCTGAATCCTGAACTGTGAAGTCCTTTCTCATCTCAGACCCATCTTCTGCGGGCTCTGCTGGTCTGGAAAGTCCAAATGATTTATTAGCTGACAAAATGTGTACAGGTAAATATTCACATGCAAAATTCAATTACAGGTTCTTTTTTTAAATTCTTATTTTAATGACTAAAGACACATAAAATATTTTTTATAATTCCTGAAATAGTATATGTAATTTTGTAAAAAGTAATATTATGTGAAAACTCCAAATAATTGTGCATCCCTCTTTATTTTTACCTTACAACAATTGCAGAGTCTAATGGAACAATTTTCTCATTGCTCGATACTTGGGCAGTCGTCCTCTTCGTCGCTCCTTATTAAAAATAGTATTACCAATTAAATAGTAGTACAATATTTATTTGGTGATCAATTGACTCCAGTTTTTTACACAGTTCCCATATCGCATGTGGTATACGAGTATGGCACTGAATAGTCAACGGCAATGAAGCACATACAAGAAAAAGGGTTAATCATATTTTATGGTAACGATCAAATGTTTTTAATACTTCAAGTAGGTTATCATTTTACTTATGTTAAAGCAGGTTGTTATGTGAAACTAAACAAATACAATACATAATTATAACCCGCCTGACAAATATTGTATAACCTGTTTTCTTAATTTCTTTCCTTTTTTTCTTCCTCAGCTTCAGCCCATATGTAGGGGAAGGCCTGCGTCCAAGTTTTTTCGGTCTCAAAAACAACCCAGCCTCTGCAGGCACCCTGTTTCTTACTTTCTTGTACAGGGCAGACAAATCGAAGAACAGATTTTCATAGTCTTCTCCCTTCACTAGGACCATCATGTTATTGATAGCAGAAGCAAGGGCCTTACAGCGTGTCCTAAGAGCTGTGGGCTCCGTGAGTCTTACTTTGATGTGGCTTGAAGAGTAAGATGCCTTTTCATGGTTTGGTGGGTTGGGAAGGGCTTCAGAGCTATACTCAACCACTCCTTTATCGACTGTAAACAGAGGGGAGTTCTTAAAGCTTTCAGCCAAGGTGTCCCAACCATGTCCTGGATCATGCATGATGACATGCAAGATGTGCTTGCAGGGCCAGTGTAATTTTCCCCAGTCAAAGCAGCTACATGTGGGCTTCATTCCTTGCAGATCTACAGTATACTGTCTGCCACTAGATGCGCTGGTTACCGTAAGCACATTTTCTTGAAGTTCTTTAACATCACTAGCTACAGGCTCATTTGTAACTCGCTTCAAGCAATGGTTGACAAAGGTCCTAGATTTGTTCAACAGAAAGTCTGGAAGGCAGTATTTCTTCGATACCCACTCCATATTCTGTTGCAAATACCTGAGGAAAAAAATTTAAACTAAATATTCAGAAATCAAATATGAGTTTTATGTACTGTACAAAACACTTATAACAATATATCATAATATTCATACAGCTGTATTTCATGTATGATGTTTTAATACAGTACAGGCAACGTGTACTTTGACAAAAACGCGTGTCCGCGGTGTTCAATTTTCCCGATGGGTGACATTTCGCGGGGGGCGGACACGCTACTGACCGCGGTGTTCGGCGTACACCCGAAATCGCCGCGATTGCACGTCATCATTAACTGGAACACCCGTGATCACCGCAATGCCGCGCAGCCATTGATACATGTAATACCTGTCTGCGATGGTCATTCAAGAGTTTTAAATTTACATGTACATGTACAATGTACAAATGAACATAATAAACTACATGTATGTGCAAATGTATGCGTACTTAAAGTGATATTATGGGCAACTAACAGTATTTACAATATACAATATAGGTGTGTATCGTAACCGTTGTTTATTTTTTGTGTTTTCGCTCGATATACACTTACATTTGTTAATGCAGCATCAACATAATTAAACAATATCCCGAAAAGAAAAATAATCCATTTGAATATCAACCGTACTTTCGTTTTGACAACTTACGACAGAAATGAATCGATGTACGATGCGAGTCTAAATGTAGTTTTCATGCAGATTCTTTCATACGACACAATGACACAATTTGGTTTTACATATCATTTCAGCTTGGAGGGATGGGTGAGTCATGTAACATATCGAAAATAATATATATTTTTTATAAACAACCGGTAACAAGATGAGTTGTAGATAATTTCAGATACCACATTCATTATAACTTATTGTTTTCACCCGTTTCTTTTCAGCTCAATTCAACAGTAACAAAATGCCCATCACTTTAAATTCGGACAGCACGTAAAGTCGGAAACGTAATTAAAGCGCATAGATCATCAAGTCTATTAACTGGTATGGTGTTAAGCAATTCAATCGCCGTTTTTTAACAACACATATCGAGTTATAAAGAAAGTGAGTATTAAATAATTTATTTGCGTCCGCCTGTACTGTCTGAAATAACGTACTGCATCAGTATGCTACGAAATTTAGAAATTGTCAACTGTCGATTGCAACGACTGCAATCGTAAACTGTTGGGTTTTTCTATTCATATACATGTATTTTAACAGATTATATTTTGTGTCTTTCAGGTTTCTTCCATTTCAGCACTGGACTCGTTTGTTGAAATAAAGTTCTTTAAGATCTTTGAAAGAAGTTCAAAATTAGTAAATATAGCATGTATATAGAGAATGATATTCCGGATCATTCTCTTTCATGCGGTATTTTCGTTAGAGTTTGTTTTGTTCGTTTGTAACTTTTTGTGCTTCTTCCCGACTTTTTCTGCTGACATTTCCGCTTGTTCTCAATGCTTTGCATGGCGAGTTGTGAACAATATCTGATGTAAGATATTTTATATTGATCTAATCAATATTTACTTTCTAACGTAGCCCATGTCATCCTTCGTTTTCAAGTTAGTTATTATTTATAAAGATTTGTTACCGGTTATAAATTTACATATCAGGTTATGAATATTTGATAACAACTCGTGATATTCGTTCATGTTGAATTAATTGTTTGTTTTTGTTTTTCCTGCGTCTTCCCCTTAGCATATAACATTGCATTATTTAATAGATAGAATCCTGTATATACATGTATGTACGTAATAACAACAACATTATAAAGTCGGTATTTATTCGAAATGCACAGTGAATATCAAATATATACAGTATTTACATAATTTACATTCAGTAGAAGTATTCACATGTTGTTGTTCAGAAGCGACAGAAAAATATATACAGTATTTACATAATTTACATTCAGTAGAAGTATTCACATGCTGTTGTTCAGAAGCGACAGAAGCGACGTGTCGCATGAGGTGTTTATCTCGGGAAGCATGCCGTGCAGGTCCTCCATGTACCCGTTGATGTCGGCAGATGTGCCCGCATCTCTCCTCATTCGTCTCTCCTCTCTACCCTGGCGGCGAAGAAGTTCATTAACCTTAGGCTCAACACTGTCACGCCATACATTTTCCGCCAGGGATTCTGGATAGAACACACCGCATTTTGTTGTCGCCAATATGTTTTAGATTGATATTATGCGCATTTTCGACTGTTGAATTGAGCTGAAAAAGGGAAGCTGGTCAAAATATTTAGTTAAAATATGGTAACTGACCAATTATCTACAACTCGTCTTGCTTCCAGTGGTTAATAAAAAAATATAATATTCGATATTTTTCATGACAGTTCAGTCCTCTAAGCCGAAATGATCCGTAAAACAAATTTGTGTCTTTGTGTCGTATGAATGAATCTGCACTAAAATGAAATTTAGGTTCACATCGTACCCCGAATCATAACGAAAGTACAATTGATATTCAAATGATTTTTTGATTTTTCCGGGATATCGTTTTAGAATGTTGATGCTGCATTCATAGATATAAGTTTATGTAAAGTGACAACACAAAAAAATAACCGACGGTTGCGATAGACACCTATAAACATTGCATATACTGTTAGATGCGCATAATATTACGTTAAATACTTAAAATATCCTTCGACCATCATGTACATAAAAATAGACTATATTTTCTTGTATTCATTATCGCTTTAAAGCAGGTATATACGATTTTTATATGTGTTTAATTGTAATTGTAATACATTGATAAAATATGTTACAATAACACAAAATAGGCAAGAAAAATTACACATTAAAGCCGAATTTCATAAAATGCAGCAAAGAAAATTAGCGCCCCGAGTCGATTGTGACGTACATATTTTCCTACAATAACCGAAGCATTCGTCTTTGCATTAGGATCGGAGTTAGTGTTCGTGTGTCGTATGAATAGATATCGTTGCAGGAATTAAAATAAACCGTTAAACTAAGTTTAGATTCACATCGTACATGTATGGTTTACATGCTAGCGAATTCGGCTGTACAGCTGTTTTAAATTTCAGAATTAAATATCTGGCTTATTTCGCATTTTTCGACACGTTCTTCTTAACTTTTAATTTATATTTAAGTATATATATATATTAAGTTTATTACACATTTTATATAAATTCATAAATATTTGACAACAACGTATATACCCGCTTTAAATGAAAGGGATCAATAATTTACGTTTATATTTAATTATTTTATTTTTAGCGATCACGATGAACACCGCGGTAGATATAATGGGTCCGCGGTGATTCGCGGTGTCCTCCTTATTGAAAACGGCCCCCGCGAATATTTGATCTGAACACCCATCGCGGGGGTCGTTTGGTAAGCGAACACCGTAAAATGAACACCGCGACGAGTGGCGTTTGTCAAAGTACACGTTGCCTGTACTGTACATAAATTTAAGATGTGATCTTGACCTTGTCTTTTAACTAGCAATAGATAAAAACCTTTCCATGCTTAACATACAAGTGTCAAAAGGTACTTACAGTACAGCCAAAGCGGAACAAACGTATTTCGCGATCCGCGGCGGCAAGGCGAAATGAGTCGATGCCGCGTCAGTCGTTGAAGCCGCGTCAGTATGCGGCGGCAAGTCGCATTTCGCCGCGAAACTTCGCATCTGTCCGCCGAGGCATGCCGCGATCCGCGACATGATGCCGAGTCGATGCGCATCATGAAATAAAAAATCTTTTTATAATTATTACTTACATGTAGTTAACAAATTTTGAAAGAACAATTCTAATAATAATTAAAATCATAATAAATTTATTGTGCGCGGATTGTATTAGCATATACATGTAAGCAAAGTTAATGTGTCTGGTCAATTATTAAGTTTGTTTCCCGCCCGTAGCGTATGTATTTCACACATAAACAAGGTCACGTAATTATGTTTTCGCACATACAAGTGGTCAAGGCTCCAGCATATGGTGGATTTATAAATTAATTGCATGTTGATTCCGCTATTATATTTTAGCTGAGAAAATTAGCAGTTTGAAGCCACATCAATAATCAAGACCGTGATGACGTATTTGTAGTTTTGTTAATTATCAGCTTATTTTAACTATTGTTTGAATATGCGTATATAAACACGTTTTATTTTGTTCATATCATACAGTTAATATCGCTACTAATTACCCGATAATCCCGTATATTCCAGTTTTAAAGCAAATGCTGGTAAATATTTACGATACACAAACATTTTCGATATTTCCTTAAGTATCAAATACATTTTGGCATTTGTTACTATTTATAGAGATGATGAAATAACGTCTAATCGGGGCGTTTTTTTCTCCACTGAACACGCGATTTACGCCTGACATGATGTTCATGTATTTATACATCACAAAATACACCCAAACTTTCCAAACGACGTTCTACATGTCTGCATAATTTTCGCGCGCTTTTTATGAAACAAAGGATATTTTAGCACTGTTTATTTGATGCTAGAATTTGCCAAAGGACGCATTAGCATTAAAATTCGGAAGTGTGTTTCGGATCACAAATTTAATAATGATAATCGAACGAAACATAAACAGTTGCGCGTAATTAATTCTACGCTACACATACATGTATGTACATGTAGGTGGATATCTTTTCACATGATCCGCCGCGTACGTATGCGGCGGATTTACTCCGCGAAAGTACGCGAGGTTAATACAGACTCGGCGTCGTTGCGCTGATCGATGCCGAGTGCCACGGCAATACGCCGCGTGAACACACGATTCGGCCGCCGCGGACTAATAATCTGGCCGTGGCGTAGCCGCGGATTATGTTTGTGCCGCTTTGGCTGTACTGTAATTTATCACTCGTTTACGATTTTTATATAATGTAAATATATACAATTCAAAGAGTCTTTGTATATCAGAAAAACTAAAATACATCAAATGTGAAAACTGAAGACAAATGAGATCACTCTGACAAGGCTGTCACATGTAGAAAATACTTAAACAGTTTAAGTGACCTTGAACTTTAATATATCATTGCCAAAATCAATAGTCATCTTCTGCTAGTGGTAAGCATCAACTATGCAAAATATGAAGACAAAGGAATGCACAGAACTTTAGATATCACTTGCATAAGGTTGTCACATAAAATAGTTCATTTTACCCTGACGCTTAAGGTTTAGATGCCATAATCAATAGGGGTCTTCCTCTAGTGGTAAGCAACCACTTTACCAAATTTGAAAAACTTGTGTAAAAGAGAACAATTGAACAAGCTATGGTCTACTGTCATGTGCACAGCTGTAATATGTCCCATCTTCTCTTTTTTAAAGGGTCATAATAAAATTGGGTAAAATTTCAGACAAGTTTAAAAAAAACACACCCTGCACTATAGCCAATATACATTGCATGACATGTGAGACTACAGCCGAAATATAGTATGTGATGCCTAGATGGAGAAGTGTGTGTGTGTCACCTTTACACAAATGACACTATGAATGCTTCATATCATCATTAAGATTTATACATGTACTTAAAAAAATAAACAAAATTCCATAATTAATTAACTTCATGTAAAAGAAGTCTCCAAGTGTCAGACTTACCTTCGACAGACAGCAGGAACATATTTTGTGACCAACGTTGACACCATAGATGTCAGGGACCCCTTCAGTGTAATACCCAAGGTAACCCTCTTTAAAATGTCTATGCTGCCGCTCTAGTCCATTGGTTGTGTTGATCAACTTTCCTACCAATACTTGCCTATAATAAGTCACCCATATCTGAAATATTGTTGTACAAGAAAGTAAATTCAGAGAAACAAAAATGATCTGCTATTAGTATCAACCCTGCAACATTAAAATAGTAAAGCAGTGCTCACGCTGCTGCCAGACATTATCGCCAATGACGATTATTTTATCCAACTGGCTATTATTTCTTAAAATTGTCTAGAAAAAATGGCGATTATTTTATCCGCCTACATAAAAAAAACAAATTGCCACTAAATGTTGTCCTGCGATTGCGAAACGCCTGCAAATCGGGCCATCAAGCAGGAAAAATCGATAACGAGATTACCTGTGTACACACTCGACCCTGTGTATTGTTATACACGCGTCAATAACTTCTGCGACATTGTGGCCTAGAGCATTTTTCTCAATCAGTGTCCGACAGCAGTGATATATTTCGGAAAAAACGTCTTTAATCTCCCTGTGCTTTACCAATTATCGGTAACTGTTAGATCTTTGTTAATTTTTCGCCAATTATTATTTAATCGTCATTATTGAAAATCGCCGCTAATATTGTTGGCTGGTTTTGTTTTGCACGCCGTTTTTTTCTGCAATTAGATTACGTTGAACATTGCTTGATGAAATAATTATTTAATCGCCATCAACTAATTATCCCCGTAATTACCGCTGTTTGTCGTCTGCTTTAACATAATGATTCCAATTTTTAACCAGGTAACCTGGTTTTCCCAATTCAAAGGGACCCGGCATATGCCATGGTCAGCTAATTTTAACGAAACACGTGTTTGGAATTACACTAAGGTGGTGTATTTTAACTCACGCGCTGTGTCGTTAATTGATGTAAACATGATCGGCATTGCGAAAGTGTTATTTTTGGAATAAATCATTTACAATTGATATTGGCCTCTGCCTACAATATTGCGGCCGATGGCAAACGCCGTATTAAGAGATAAAGTAGTCGAACGATATGCACATTTTAGATTATGCATATTAATATTTTATATTATGCATATTTCATGTGCAAAACGCGTACAATTTTTCGGATTACCGTTTTCGGATACTGTATTTTTTTCGTCCATTATGATTTATTTTCGAAGTTCATAACAGCAAAAATAGAATGACGAATACACATGCGGTGATACGGAAGGTGTGGTTTATAATATTTCGAGTATTCACCAAAAATTGCAATTGGAAAAACTATAAAAAAAATAGTATAATTAGTGCTCTGGGTGGGTTGGGGCCTCTGCCCTTAATTCTTATGTGTATGTAACTGTAGATGAGATCTGGTTTGTTAAGTCACACCCACAACATTGATTGTATTCTTTATTGTAAAGCCATGATAATATTTTATAAGAAAATGACACACTGATATTATGCTTGTTTTTGAGTATATATATATATATATATATTATAACTTAAATCAATAGATATACATTTAATAAAACATAGATAAAATGAGATTCATGGTTTTTTCTTTCTTTTTGCCTTCAGTACCGTTTTTCGGAAAAGTCCGCATATGTTTTGGCTATTATTTTTTTAAGGAAAAAAAATATGGCTATTATTTTCTGAAGGCCAGAGTGAGCACTGGTAAAGAGTGCACATTGATATAATTTAGTAGGTGGAACTATTTAAGCTTGTGAAATTTACTTCAATTTTTTTTAATTTACTTTATATTCGTAAACAAATATCAATTTGTAAAAAATTACCAATCAATGTACAAGCATACAACAATTAAACCAACAAAACATTAAGCAAACGCTTATGTTGTTCATGATAAAAACCTATGGCCGGGCAGACTTTTGTTATCCAACCAGTGAGATGAAGATTTAAGAACACCTACAGTTTCATTGCAGGTTGCTTCGTCTGGCGAGTTGGCGATGCCGCGTAACCTACAAATAAGAATCAAAAGTATTAAATTCAAGCGAAAAGTAAAATAAACAATGATAATTTAATGTGAAGCAGCTAATTGTTCTTCAGTCATTTCATATTGCATGACCAATTAAGGTTGAAGAAACTTTTCTGTAAGTATTTGGAGGGAAAAACAACTTCTGTAAGTAATTGGAGGAAAAACTAATTCTGTAAGTAAGTGGAGATATTTTTTACAAGCCAATCATTTTCATTTATTTGTCAAACTGGAGTAAATCTTTAGTCAATAAAATAAGTTTAATTAACTACTTGTGAAATTAATAATATACTTGGGTTGCATGTCGCGTTTTATTTTTTCTCTGCGTACTGCAACATTTTGTGCAATGCCATTTGTCAGTAGCTTGAAGGCATCTGATAGGTGTCCTTTCAGTACTTTGTACTTAGACACTGATTGTTGTACGTGATCCAGGGCCTTAACAATAGGCACTGCTGCCTGTGCCAGTGTCCCATGGCTCTTTTGCAGCATGAAATTGTTTGCCCTTGTTGATGAGTGAAGTTGTCGCCACAAAAATTCTTCAACCCGCGGAATTTGTA
Organism: Dreissena polymorpha; assembly: GCF_020536995.1. Classification (NCBI taxonomy): domain Eukaryota; kingdom Metazoa; phylum Mollusca; class Bivalvia; order Myida; family Dreissenidae; genus Dreissena; species Dreissena polymorpha. Next base: position 100,233,516 of record NC_068362.1, on the reverse strand, counting down.
GATATTCTACATTTTTGGGCCGTTTGTTTCCTGACTTAATCTCCTTTATTTTTTTGTCCGACGCCTTGTTCTTGATTGATCTGTTGCAGACTTCTGCGATCTTGTCGGAGACTGGGTCGCCCATGTCATTCATTTCTGCGCAGAAATCGTCCAAATCTTCCCAAAAGTCGTCTCCCTCCTTGTCGGACTGTGTCGAGTCGTCTTGACGATTTTTCAAGAAAACGATCGAGGTCATCTTCAGTATCAGAATCTGAGTCAGAGATTGTGGCCACTGACATGATTTTCTTGGGTTTTGTTGGCCCTTGGTCAAGTTGGTGTTGATCCGAGGGTCCTTGACCTTGATCGGATAGTTCATTGGAGTTTTCCTCCTCTCTTTTCCTTTTCAGTGTGTTTACGTCATTTTTAAGACTGATTATAGTCTTGTTCATATCTGCAACAGCTTTGGCAATTGAAGCAAACTTCTCCATGTTTGACTGCAAATCTTGCAGAATCTGTTCCCCCCGTCGGGATAATGAGTTTGCCCCTTCAGACATTGGGGCCCCCGAAGGGTTTTGGTCTGCCATTTCTGGACCTAAAATATATAAGAATGTTTCCATTTTGGATTTTGTACTGTTATAAAATACAATTTTTAATTGTTTTGCATTGTGTTTGTCTAATCCCTAGTGTATGCGCTCACATACTGTATAATATCCAGTAATAATTTTTTGGAATTTCCACAAAAATGCGCATACAGGCATGTATCTAGCCATTCTAGCGTTGTATGCACGCTTTATGAAGAAATCGCGCGTACGAAAAACACAAAGACTGCCTTTTTGATGGTGCCCTTCTCGTGTAAGCGATACTTATAATACGCCATTGCGCGTATGTAAAACACAGAGCAGCCTTGCTCATAATGGTTTGCGCGTGCCCGTGGTTAAATTTAGGTCAACTTTATTTTGGTGAATGCCGCTGTTAGCTATTTAAATATGTCAGATTTTGTTTTACAATTCTGACACAAGGATAAAATATATTTGAAGGAATTATCCACACGTGTGTATGGAAACAATGTTCGAGCTGTTTACCGTGACACGGCATTATTTAACATGTTATGTGAAATCTCTGATGCGGATCGTAAACTTTGTTTACGATACCTGTCAACGTCTGTTGGCTTGTGGCAAGTTGTGCCTTTGGCAAGCGCAGCTTTGCTGCAATATAATACTTTTTATACGCCCGTCTATGACGGGACGTATTATGGTATACCCCGCGTCCGTCTGTCCATCTGTTAATGTCGTACGCTACGTCAAATATCCTTTGACAGATTTTCTTCAAATTTTAACACAATCTTAATATTGATAAACCCTGATCCCCTTTCGTTTTTGACGGAATTCTGAATTGTCGTTCCAGAGTTATGGGACTTTTTTCGTCAAAATTTCGTGATTTCATTGAATGTCCTACTGTAGCTCAAATATCCTTCGATGGATTTTTTTCAAATTTCAACACAATCTTAATATTGATAAACCCTGATCCCCTTTCGTTTTTGACGGAATTCTGAATTGTCGTTCCAGAGTTATGGGACTTTGTTCGTCAAAATTTCGTGATTTCATTGAATGTCCTACTGTAGCTCAAATATCCTTCGATGGATTTTTTTCAAATTTCAACACAATCTTAATATTGATAAACCCTGATCCCCTTTCGTTTTTGACGGAATTCTGAATTGTCGTTCCAGAGTTATGGGACTTTGTTCGTCAAAATTTCGTGATTTCATTGAATGTCCTACTGTAGCTCAAATATCCTTCGATGGATTTTTTTCAAATTTCAACACAATCTTAATATTGATAAACCCTGATCCCCTTTCGTTTTTGACGGAATTCTGAATTGTCGTTCCAGAGTTATGGGACTTTGTTCGTCAAAATTTCGTTATTTCATTGAATGTCCTACCGTAGCTCAAATATCCTTTGATGGATTTTTTTCAAATTTCAACACAATCTTAATATTGATAAACCCTGATCCCCTTTCGTTTTTGACGGAATTCTGAATTGTTGTTCCACAGTTATGGGACTTTGTTGAATGTCAAGGAGACGGCGCTCCATGCTCATGTACTTATAAAATAAACCATGTATTCAAATACAAATATTAACTGAAGTAAAAAAATGATTCTAAGGGTTATTTATTACCTTACTACTTCATTGGCGAACGACGGGCGTATCATGCGCTCATGGCGCAGCTCTTTATTAATAATGGATCGTGCATTTATGTGGAGGAATGACCAGATTTTATCCTGATCATCTTTTAGACTGAACCATCAACAATGTAAACCCAACAGATGGGTAAAGCTAATGGCGTCCACGATGCCAAGCATTTATATGTTTGCCTTTTACTCTGTGAAAGGCAGCATATTAGCGACATAAAATCTGAAAAAAGAATTTCTTTCATACAAGTATATATTACCCAATTTTAACAAACTTACCCGATTTTGTGATTTCCTGAATCCGATTTAATCAGATTTAATACAGAGAAATTTATTTTGTTGTTCTTGACTGCTGATAAGCCTCGTCCTGATATTCTCGACTGTGGAAGCTGCGTCATCTCTCGTGTGGGGCTCATTAAGGGGTTATGCAGGAGATGAAATAACAATAAACTCACATTGTTAGAACCTCATCTGCATCCTTTACCCCATTTGCAGGTCCAACCCATCGTTTCCAGGCCTGTTCTCTGTGAAAGTCACAAAGAAAAGAAAAACATCCTGAAATGCAGAATATTCTTCATGTTTATTAATGTTGTCAATTTATAAAAAAAGATTTCCAATTTTTTGCCACCACTGTCCACAAAAAAGTGATAAAAAATTAATAAACAGCTTTTTTTAAGGAAAATTATAATTCAGAACTCTTGTACCACATTTGCCTTCCTATTTGTTTTTTCTCCTGCTTTAGCAAGGGCTTATTTAGGTAACTTCCATCAAGAGGAAGGGACCTTACCCCAATAGAATTTCTTAAAAATCAAACCTCAGGTCCATTCCCAATTTCAAGATAGCCCTGCATTTTCATCTTCTGCACCCCAAGGTAAACTTATGACATAATCATCTTGCTAGCGTCAGTTCAATTTTAAAGTAATCACAACAGTAACTAAATAAATCTAGTAATGAAATACAAGCACTGATTTTGCCTTAACTTTATACCAGGAAATGTTTCCTCAACAGCCCGTATCTTCTTACTGTCATAGTCTGTCATAAAATAAGTGAACTTCCAGTTGGGATTCCAGTCCTTGAGCACTGCAAATCCCCGTTTAATATGGAAGCAGGTCTCATGTGGCAGGATAAAACCCTTCCCAAATAAGTGTGTTAAACTCGAGTTTAACACGGGTTTTATCCGTGTTAAACCAAGCGGTATTGGCAGTTGGTTTTTAGTGGGTTTTGGTATGTTGGTTTTTGTGAGTTTTGGTAAGTTGGTTTTTTCTGTGTTTAAAGTGGGTATTTTTACCAACTTGGTTAAAACTGAGTTAAACACAGAAAAAACTCACTTGTTACACATATGTGGGTTTTGGTAAGTTGGTTTTTTGTGAGTTTTGGTATGTTGGTTTTTTGTGAGTTTTGGTAAGTTGGTTTTTTCCGTGTTTAAAGTGGGTATTTTTACCAACTTGGTTAAAACTGAGTTAAACACAGAAAAAACTCACTTGTTACACATATGTGGGTTTTGGTAAGTTGGTTTTTTGTGAGTTTTGGTATGTTGGTTTTTTGTAAGTTTCGGTATGTTGGTTTTTTTAGTTTTGGTAAGTTGGTTTTTTCTGTGTTTAAAGTGGGTGTTTTTAACAACTTGGTTAAAACTGAGTTAAACACAGAAAAAACTCACTTGTTACACATGTGGGTTTTGGTAAGTTGGTTTTTTGTGAGTTTTGGTAAGTTGGTTTTTTGTGAGTTTCGGTATGTTGGTTTTTTGTGTGTTACAAAGACTCACAAAAACCAACATACCAAAACTTGTAATTAAGTATAACAGCGAAAATAATTTGTTCAATAATTAATCTTTACAATATAGTATTCCCCTTGCAAAAAGTTAACCCACTTTCATACCAAAACACACTTAAACCAACATAAAACTGTGTTTTTTCTAAGTTTTTCTGAGCGGAAACAAAAACCAACATACCAAAACCCACTAAAAACCAACTGCCAATACCGCTTGGTTTAACACGGATAAAACCCGTGTTAAACTCGAGTTTAACACACTTATTTGGGAAGGGTGACAAAGGTTTACCTGTTGGTGTGTTGATATCAATTGCCAGAGATGAATACAGCTTCTTGATATCTTCTGTATCAATGGGCGCTTGTGTTGTACATCACCCTTCCCTTCTTTGCTTATCAGTTTGCACATAGACAAAAACATATCGTTTGCCCTTTTGAAATTTGTGTCCTTTATGATGTCTATTGTGAATTTCGCTAGATGCCTAGCAATTCCACTTCTTATTGTCAGCAAAGATGAGCGTTTATAATATTCACCATTCTTGTCTCTTAGTGCAGCGTAAAATTTTGTCAATACGTACACCACTGAGCACTTCCTTTTTTGCATGTTCAAAGTCCTCCGGATAATCCATTTGTTTTAAATATTCCCTCAGCATCGTCACCGCATACTTTGTTGCACAATGTGTGCTTTTAGAGTCTTTATTCTCTGAAATTTCTTTTAAATCTTCGTCAGTTAAATTATCAAATCTGACAGCAGACGTCATTGTTGTTTACTAACGATCGCGGAAGCGTTCTACCAATACTATGCTGTACAATAAAACGCTTCCACACAGTGCAAATTTAGTAATATGTAACCCTGAACGGTCCATATACAAAAAATAGTGACCGGTCCATATTCTCTTAGGTTTGAATATCGCATTTTATAGACTGAAACCGGTCATATAGATATAGAAGGACCAATATCTCTGAGGTGTACATGTAATAATTATAATTATTGCATTACTCAAATTAATTATTGCCATTACTTATGATTGTTATCTATATCTTTGCAGAAATATAACATAGTGGTAAAACCAATAAAACAACAAGAAGTGTTACATATGAATCTTATTTGACTTTTCATTCACTTATCCTAGGCTACTCTAAAAAAACTCATTTATACAGTCACCTGCATTGTTGGCAGGTTGTTATTGTGTAACACTCCTGGAAATTCACCCCCATTAACTGGTCACTTTCATCAAAGACCTTTGTGTTGATGTCAGATGGAAACCATTCATAAGATACATAAGACATTACAACTTGATATGTTTTACCCCTACAATTTTCAGTTAGCCAGTAGTTTGTGTGTGATTATGACAACAACTTATCACATCTTTTAAGAAGCACAAACAACTGTTTGAAGAAAAGTTTATTTGCATATGTTTTTGCAAAAATACAATGTAATATATTTATGCTACAGATTTTTTGTGCATTTAAATTAAAAATAGTTTGATAGTTGTTTTGATATGATACGTTTTCAAATGTTTTGTGTGTGTTTTCTTCTATATTTGCACAAATTTATAACTATAAGAAAGATCAAGTGATGTTTTGTTCTGTAAAAGATCAAGATCAATATTGAATTTCTAGCAGCTGTACATATTCTCATACTCATTTACTTTTTTATAACTGACTTTGATATATGAAAACAATTCAACATATTTTATTAAATTATGCAAAAACTATTTTATAAAAACACAATCTCTTGAACAAATACGGTTGTTTTCACTATCTAAAAGTGTTCTTGCTAAACAGATAGTAAACAGTCATCTGCTATTAAAGATGCTTAGATGCTTATCTCATGATATAATAATAATTTTATTTGTGCACATAACAAAATACTACAATCCATATAAACAGTTATTAACAATTCAGAAATATCACAGATAGTCACCATCATAGATAATAATACACACACATATATATATATATATATATATATATATATATATATATATATATATATATATATATATGGTTTATACTTCATTACACTTTATCACACTTATTGGTCAAAATTAAATTATATTGAAATATAGATATAAAAGTGCACTGGATAACCCGTAAAGTTTTGACGAAAGATCGTACAAAACTTATTTCCAACAGGGTCCAAAGCCGTCACATGTAGATCTGAGTGACATAATATTATATCATAAATTTGTAATATATGATGGAAAAAAGTGACAACAGTCTCACAATGTCATATTATGGTATTAATAAAATAATTCTTGTTTTTAAATACGAAAACACATCGTATGATGATGAACTTGACAGGATTGCATAAACACAGTTTAAAAATGTATTACAAAATGGTTTACAGATTAAAAATGTATAGCAATATGGTTTACATTTTAAAAATGTATTACAATATGGTTTACAGATCTAAAACAAAATGATAAAAAGTTAATAATACAGATACTCTTGTTTCTCAACTTTTTCCATTTCTTCTAATAAATGTTTCTTATCAAGTTTTTTTAACGTATACTTAGACTTTGTGCATCGTATATTTTTTGGCAAGTTATTCCAGTCTTTTATTGCATTATGGTTAAAAGATTTGGAAGTAAAAGTATCAACTGGATGTACGTGATAATCACCCTTATCATTAGATCTAGTCCCGTAAGAATGGATATTACTACATTTAGTGGAATTGTTGTGCATATAACTGGGAGCTATATTGTTAAAAATCTTATATACATGATTAAGTCGCAATTCTTTACATCTATATTCAATATTCAGAAATGTAAGATCCTTAAAATCTGCAACACGAAGTGATGTTCTACAATGGTAGTTATGAATAAAACGTACAACTTTGTTTTGAGCTACCTGCAGTTTCTTTTTTAAAGTTTGTGTAAGACCACAGCACCAGGAAGATGATGCGTAGTCTAGATGGCATTGTATTAAGGAATTACAAAGAGTCTTCCTAAGGGACTTATTTAACCCTTTCCCTGATAGACTTCTTATCTGATCTGCCACTCCAGGCCAATACCAGTCCTGCTGTTCTGATAACAGTGACTCCATATACAGCTGATAAGCCTGACTACACCATCTCAATAGGGTTATTGGGAAAATATTGGAAAAATTCTCAACTGTTACACCTGTCTTGTTTAGGCTTAATTTTCACTTAGTTGCTTGCATTTTACATCATTTGTGTCAATGTAAATATAGTAGAGAAATAAATTCTCCTTCCAACCATATACATTTTAATTCTGTATTCTAATAAATAATACGAGGATATAACAAGTAATACAAGCGTATGCGAATGCAACAGGAAATGCAGTGAGAACCCCACCTTAAAATATTGAATTGAATACTGAAAAATTCGGCGATTAATCTTTTGAATTGTCGGTATTTTATTTCATTTCAGACTCCATGCAGTTTAACGATCATAATCTCTGTGCTTTATTGCCCAAACTCGTAAGTTTCTGGACACATGTGCTACTGAAAATAGCCACCGCGATTGCGTTTTATGGCCCAGTGTCTAGTATCCCGTGTGTTTTATCCCTAAATGTTAGATAATTAATGCATGATTAATTATTATGTTGGTCAGTACAAAAGGCCTACTGAAAACCGCCGACGGCGTCTTTGTTTTATCGCTCAATCAAGCAGAGATAATCCAATATCCTGTGTATTACAAAAACACCAACTTTAGATAAGCACGTGTCGTCTGTCAAAACCATGATTTTATATGTCAGTAAATATATCGAAGTAATTCTCGTAAATGATCTCGGAAACGGGACTTGCTTTAAACATTTATCATTACGATATTAATTTTCATAAGATAAATGAGAACCAAACAAACATACACAGACAACATAAAATATCAATAATTATGACAAATTAAATGGAAAAAAAAAACGTCGGTTTATTTTCGAAAAATCGCTTTTACTTTCTCCCAAATTTCCAGACTTGTACATATTGCATAAAATCTAAATATAGATTAATTGGTCGTTGTAAAAGAATATTCATGAACTGCACACGGCACTTTGTGTGCAATCAGATACAGTACAATAATTGTTGCAATATTTAACGAACTAAAAAATGATAATTATACAGCATTTATTTCTTTTATTTTATTCAAGGAAATGTATAAATCATTTGCAAGATACCCCAATACTTAAATGGAAATTCAATACGAAGCTTTTACGTTGTTGTCTGCGCTACGCAGTTTTTGTGTATAAATAAATACACTCACGCCTATTTTCGCGCGCTTTTTGTCCAAACAAAGACTTGACACGAAAATATCATGGGCATATACATGTATTTATTTCTGGCTACAGGCTGTCAAGCGGTCATACTTTTTCCTACTTTTTCCTACTATTTCCTACTTTTTCATCAGGATCCTACTTTTTCCTATTTTTTTACCAAATCTTCCTACTATTCCTACTTTTTCATTTTCAATGGAGATTTTTTTTTTTTAAAGAGTTTATTTAGTAAACTTGCAGGATGAATGAATCTATGGCATGACTGTATCCCTGTTAATGTGCATTCATCTAGATGAGACCTGACAACCCATGCTGACTGTCTGCTAGCACCTCTTCAGGAGCATAAATATTTATTTCTTATGTAACTTTTAAAATTATTGACAAGTTTTTTTTTAAGTAACAATAGTGCCTTGTTTACTTCCTTAGCATTTGTACACTGCATACTTCACTATCTTACACAGTTCCCAGTGATGCAAGAGCTGAGGGAACCCATTGTTTATTCCAGTTTTATTTTGTTTCCATTGACAACAATTTGACCAAACCTTATGCATGTTTACATGATATTGCTGTTTGGAATGTAGAGATATAGAGATACATGTATTGTATGAGTGGTTATGTAATATGGAATTTATTACACAAGTTATTGGAAACAAGATAAAACTGATGCTTTGCCGAGTTTTCATCATTTACAAATATAATGTAATAAATTCTGTATTACATGACAACGGATATGATGTTCTATTGATATCATAGGTACATAATGTTTAGTAATTAAAGATAAATGCACAGAGCCTAAATGCCCTGATACATTTTTATGCTCCCGGTAGGGTGGCATATTGCAGTTGTACTGTAAGTCTGTTTGTCTGTCTGTCTGTGTGTGTGTGTCCGTCCGAAAACTTTAATATGGGCCATAACTTTTGCAATATTGAAGATAGCAACTTGATATTTGGCATGCATGTGTATCTCATGAAGCTGCACATTTTGAGTGGTGAAAGGTGAAGGTCATCCTTCAAGGTCAAAAGTTAAAAAATACAATCCAAGGGAAGTAATAAGCTTTAAAAGGGAGATAATTTCTAAACCTGCCAAATGATATATTGAAATTTTATTTCAAAGCTGCGCAATAGTGGGCATTGTGTTTCGGACAAACACAATTCTTGTCTAATGATGCCATAGCTAGTGAGGTAACTTCAAGGTGTTAAAGGGAAGTATTAAAATTATTAAACGGCATTATTACACTCCCGCAAAGTCATCAATAATGTAAAAGCCATTATTTGAAACTGGAATAAACAATGTAGTGCAACTGTTTCATTGCCCAATCAATGCTGTCATAAAAGATGTCAGGTGATAAGGTCCTATCTCCAGTTGCATAATCTGCTCTGCAATGACCAGTCATTTTGAATGTAACTTAAGTCATTATATCTGCACCCTATTGTCAATTTAAAGGTTTCACAATGTAGCTGTAGCAGAGCATTTACACTGCTTTATATACTAGTATTAATCTTGTACAACAAGTTGGTGTATTACTAAATAAATTTGGTCTTCTGCTTAAGGATATAACATGCACAATATAATTACCATTTTTATATCCATACACAGAAGACCTCTAACCACTTATTTGATGATACACCAAAATGAACAACATCTAATTACATGTATACTTCTTTATCAGGGTAGCTTTGCTTGAAACTTAATTATCATAGATACACTATAAGTGCTAAAATTCCTAGTGGGAAAACAAAGTTAAACCCTTCATGGATGGAGAAGTTGGACAACAGTGGAAAAACACTGGGATCATGGTGCAAGAGAGATACCGGCAATGAGTTTGCAAGATATTGTACTGTCTGAATGAAGTCCATCTTGTAGTAATTCTGGTGCTAATCAACTTATAAGTCATGCAGATGGATAAAAACACAAGGAAAACATGAAATACATGCATGATAATTCACAAAAGCGTTTGTTTGGAAGTGCCCAAAAGCCAAGCAGCTCTCAGGGTTGTGGGGATAAATCTATCTGTATGCAAGTACATCCATCACACAAGGAACAGGTACAAAAGGCTGAAATCTTCTGGGCCCTTATAAAGGTAGCTTCAAGTGGGTATCCATACAGAACATGTGATGGCACTCCTGTCCTGTTTCAAGCTATGTTTCCTGGACCTGTGTCTAAAAAAATAAGTATTATGTATTCCTACTTTTGAGGGAAAAGTTCCTACTTTTTTCTACTTTTTTCCTACTTTTCTTGCAAAAGTAGTTCCTATTTTTTCCTACTTTTTGAAAAAAGGTCACTTGACAGCCTGTGGCTACAATTTGTAAGCGTGCACACCACATTAAGTTATTTACGCGTGTTGGACTACCCTTGTACCGATTGGACACCTATTTCATCAGATCTTAAAATATAAACATATGCCGAAATTCATGTGATACTTGAGAAAAATGTCCGATGTTTGTGTTAATGAGTTTTTTTAGCACTTTTGTCGTCAATATCAATCAGAATTTGCATTTGAAAATGGACATCGGGCATATACGGGATTATCGGGTAATGGATAGACACGGACAAATTCGCATGTATGCGGTAATCGATAGAGACGGTAATAAACGCATGTATCGGGGAATCGATAGACTCGGGATTATACGCATCTATCGGGGAAAGGGTTAAAAAACTTTGTTGACGATATAAAAATTTAATTCTTGAATTAACTTTACTTAAAATACTATCTACAATAGATGTACCTGACAAATCTGAATCTAAAAATGAACCGAGATATTTAACTGTACTTGTAGATTTTATTTCCTGGCCATTACATGAAAAAGTAAAATTTTGGATTTTGCTTAACTTCCTGGATTCAAAAAGAATACATTCTGTTTTCCCAAGATGCAAAGACAGTTTGTTATCAATTAGCCATTTACTGCAATTTTCTAGCTCTTTGCCTAGAACCTGGCTAATATAAGATGGATCTTTGTGGGAAAACAAAATGGCACTATCGTCTGCATAAAGAATAAGTTTGCAAAAAGAACTAATGCTTGTGCTCATATCATTTATATATGCCAGGAACAATTAAGGCCCAAGAATACTGCCCTGTGGGACACCGCACACAACCGACCGGAAGTCCTACCTTGCATCATTTACGTGAACAGACTGAGTCCTATCAGACAAATATGAGCGGAACCACTCAACCGACTGCACGCCCATCTCCAGGAGCTTTCGACAAATGATGTCATGGTCCACGGTGTCGAAAGCCTTCTGAAGGTCAAGCATAATCATATCCGTGAACATACCCCTAGAGGTCTGTGCACGAATGTGATCTGTAAGATGGATAAGGCAGGAGTCGGTAGAGTACCTCCCCCTAAACCCACTCTGATATTCGTACAAAATGTTGTTTTTGACAAAAAAAGACTCCAGCTGGTTGTATACGGCGTGCTCAAGGATTTTTGAAACTATTGACAATATACTAACTGGCCTATAATTACAAACATCAGATCTATCATTCTTCTTAAAAAGAGGCTTATGTTTGGCACTTTTCAAAGCATCTGGAACAGAATTATTAACAATAGAGCTATTAATTAAGAATGTAATGTGAATTTTAATAAAGGATGATGAATCTTTCAAAAATCGGGCAGGTATATCATCTAAACCTGTGCTTTTCGAACAAATTAACTTACGTAATTCCTTGTGAACAAATTGTTCGGAAATTGTGCGGAGTTTAAACGACTTAGCTTCAGGATTTCTTTTTATGTAAAAAGCTTTAAAAGCATCAGAGGCTACATGAAAACAATTTGGAGCAGCTGGAAGTTTGTCTACCAAGACGGCGGCTACCGTGGTTATAAAGAAATGATTAAAATGATCAGCTATATTTTTAGCTTCAAAACAAAGACGGTCTTTTATTTTAAGGACAACATTTGGTGAAGATTTACATGTGTCACTATATCCTAATGATTTTAAATGAGCCCAGAGTGATTTTGGATTGTGTTTACTTTCTTTTAGCTGCTGGTGGATATAGGTTGCTTTTGCCTTTTTAACTGCCTTTTGGACTTTATTTCGATAAAAACAAAATTGTTTATAAAATTCTTTTTCACCATATTTCTTGAATTTATACATATATTGATCTCTATTTTTTATTAGATCTAAAATGTGTGAGTCAATCCATGGTTCTGTTCGTTGTTTTAAACGCACTTCTTTAATTGGTGCAACCTCATTCAAAACTGATAAAAAAGTGTCTCTAAATATTATCCAAGACTATTGTGTAGATTCGGAAGTAAACATTTTATCCCAATCCTTTTGTTTTAACATTGTGGTAAAATTGTCGGCATTATAGTTCTTCATGCATCTAACATTGACAGTGTTATGTTTACAAAAATTCCCTTTCGTCACTTTCCTAGTACTAAAGATCGGAAAGTGATCGCTTAAATTCAAAGGAAGTACGCCAGACTGAGATATCTTATCTGTATGACTAACTAGGACATGGTCTAATAAAGACTGAGTGGTGTCTGTTACTCTTGTAGGATCAGTAATCAGTTGTGTAAGAGTTAATAAGTTAAGCAATTGACTATACTTAGAAAAAAGACTGTTCTTTTTTTCAACTGACAGATGTTAAAATCACCCAAAATGAAACATTCTATATCACTTCTGAGTTTGGCTAAAACATTTTTAAATTCTTCAATAAAATTATTTTGATCTGGTGGTCTATAACATGAACTAATTAAAAGTGGTTTTGTTTTCGCAAGGTATAGTTCTACCCATACAGCTTCAATGTGTCGCTCTGTAGTTCAGGTTTTACCGAAAAAGCAATATCTTCATGTACATGTATATATAGACACACTCCGCCTCCAGACCTGTTCCTATCGCGGCGAACAATATTGAATCCAGGTATAGCCACCTCATTGTTGGTGACTGAGCCATCCAACCAGGTCTCAGATATTGCAATCACACTTACTTTGCACTGTGCAGCAAATAGTCTCAATTGATCGATTTTTTGAAATATTTGGACAAATTTGGACAACAATTTGTTGAAAAATGTACTTCCATTTTCTTTTGCTGATGCTCATTATTAAATTACTGTCCTCATATTACTTTTATCCAAAATAATTTAAGCTTTGTCACAACGGGTAACAAGTGTTCATTTAAAAAAATTAAACACACACACATAAAATTACTGATAACGCATATATGTATATATCTGCCGAAACAGCAAACCTCTTCTTATCACAAAACAACGTTAACAATCCTTGTTTCCTGGATACAACGGTTGAGTTCAAAAATGGTTTTGATCCATCTAGTAACATGACCGCCAGGAGGGGGTATTTTTTTTAATTTATACACTGAAAAAGCCTGTGAACACTCTAAAAGTCATATGTTTTGGGCAATCATCATGAAACTTGGTTAAAACATTGGTTTTATTGATATGTCGGATGAGATTGAAAATGGTCGTGATCAGTGGAAAAACAGTGTCGCCAGGGGATGGGGCAGTTTTCTCTATATGTTTGTAAGAAGCATTTTCCTTGTATATATATATATATATATATATATATATATATATATATATATATATATATATATATATATATATATATATATATATATATATATATATATTTGTTTAAAAAAAATATGGGTATTAAAAACATGGCTGCCAGGGTGGGTGTGGAAATTTTCTATATAGGCCTATTGTGAATACTTTGGAACACCTTATTTTTAAAGTCAGTCTTGTCATACTAATAATTTGAAATATTTCCTTAAGAGTTTTAATATTTGTTTCTTTCCATCTAAGTCTCTCAGGTGAGCGACCTAGGCCCCATTGGGGCCTCTTGTTAATGTTTACAAGCCCTAATACATGATCTGTGACGGAGTCATTTTCCAGAAATTTAATTGCGACCTGTTTGCCTCATCTGTTGCTTCATCAGCAAGCAGAGCTATTGCTGTTGTTGGCCTCACCATTTGCCTACCTCTTTGATCCCCTCACAAAAACCAATACTGCTAAGCTTTCTGTGAGCTGCTGACCATCTTGTCAGAAATTCCAAGAGCTCCCAAAAAGAATGTCTTACACACCCTGACTTCAGTGCTGTCTCTGTCAGAACTTGGCATATGCCAAATTATAGAGGAAGCTTGCCTGCTTAAAGATGTAGTCTTAACATTATTTGACTTTTTAGAGCATAGCAAGATAGGAATTGCCTTTGTAATTTATACATTTTTCACAGCCTTATCTGCTAAAAAAAGTTTATAACTGTATTCACTATCAGATTTTGGTTCAAAAAAGGAGAAACTGCTGTTTGTGTCCGTGTCACGACACATTTTAGGGTTCATCACGTCAGAGTGGTCACTCATTGGAAATCTGATCGTTGCAAGCATAAAACATAGTATAAATCCGAGAATCGTAATTTGTTGAGTTGGTTCAAGAACTGACTTGTCTACAGCAATAGTAAATCCAAGATGTATGGTGACTTTAAATTCCATAATTAACGCTTGAAATTGAAATATTGTGTTATCAAAAACGAATCTGAAGTAGTGTCTGTCTGAATCGCAAATTGGAAATTGATAAAAAGCGTCGGCTATATCTACAGAACGGAAATTACAGTTCTTATGTACAGCCGTAATAACCGATTGTAAAGTTTCCATTTTGAAATGAACGTTTGCTACGACAAGTTAATTGGATGTTTTCAGGTTACCCGGGTGTACATTGTCCAGGGTAATCATGGAACTTAGGCTGGAAATCCATGGTATAACATGGAATTCCATGGTAATCCCTGGAATTTGAAACAGTTTCCAGGGTTTTCCAGGGTTTTGTTCTAGAAATGTCCATGAAACGTGGACTTTTTTTCCAAGCATTTTCCAGCCTTGGATGGAAAAGCATGGAAAAGGAATGGAAAACGCTGGATTTAGGCTGGATAACCCTGGAAAATATTTCCAGATAGCATGGAAAGTGGAACATAGAATTTTTTAAGCATGGAAAAGACTCTAACATTTTCAGCTAACCCTGGAAAAAACTTAGACTTTATAAGAGGAGAAAATAACTTATAACAAGAGCACCGCCTTGCGGGTGCAGACCGCTCATCTATTTTCTTTTTAAAGGTGAAGGGACTCTCATTTTCAATCACAAAGGAGGGAGGAGTGGAGTGAAGAGGGGTGTATAGTGTGGGGTTGTGGACATTTATTACATTATCTTCCAAAAAAGAGAAAAAAAAAAAAAAAAAAAAAAAAAAAATCGGGGGGGGGGGGGGGGGGGGGGTATAGTGTGAGGGTGTGGTGATAATTTGTGAGATGATCTTAAAAAAAAAAAAAAAAAATTTGGGGGGTGGGGTGGGGTGGGGGGGGTGGGGTGGGGGTATAGTGTGAGGGTGTGGTGGTCATTTGTGAGATGATCTTAAAAAAAAAAAAAATAAAAAAAAAAAAAAAAAATTGGGGGGGGGGAGGGGGGGAGGGGGGGGGGGAGGGCACGGGGGATGGTTTGGGTGAAGTCTATAGTGGTATGTCAGGTAAGAGTAGTTTCATCAAAGTATCAATCAAATCTAATCATAAATAAAGAAGTTATGGCAATTTTAGCAAAATTTAATAATTTGACCTTGAGAGTCAAGGTCATTCAAAGGTCAAAGTAAAATTCAAGTTGCCAGGTACAGTAACCTCATGATAGCATGTAAGTATTTGAAGTTTGAAAGCAATAGCCTTGATACTTCGAGTGGATCGAAACACAAAATTTAACCATATATTAAAAGTTACTAAGTCAAAAAAGGGCCATAATTCCGTAACAATGACAACCAGAGTTATGCAACTTGTCCTTTTACTGTACCCTTATGATAGTTTGTGAGTGTTCCAAGTATGAAAGCAGTATCTATGATACTTTACGGGTAAAGTGACCAAAACATAAATCTTAACCAAATTTTCAATTTTCTAAGTATAAAGGGCCCATAATTCCGTCCAAATGCCAGTCAGAGTTACATAACTTTGCCTGCACCGTCCCCTTATGATAGTTCATAAATCTTGCAAGTATGAAAGCAATAGCTTTGATACTGTAGGAATAAAGTGGACCTAAACACAAAACTTAACCATATTTTCGATTTTCTAAGTATAAAAAGGGCACATAATTCTGTCAAAATGCCAGTCAGAGTTACATTACTTTGCCTGCACAGTCCCCTTATGATAGTTAGTAAGTGTTGCAAGTATGAAAGCAATAGCTTTGATGCTTAAGGAATAAAATGGACCTAAACACAAAACTTAACCAAAATTGTCAATTTTCTAAGTATAAAAAGGGCACATAATTCTGTCAAAATGCATGCCAGAGTTATCTAACTTTGCCTGCCCAGTCCCCTCATGATAGTAAGTAAGTGTACCAAGTTTGAATGCAATAGCATTGATACTTACTGAGAAAAGTGGAACTAAACGCAAAACTTAACCAAAATTTTCCATTTTTTAAGTATAAAAAGGGCACATAATTCTGTCAAAATGCACGCCAGAGTTATCTAACTTTGCCTGCCTAGTCCCCTCATGATAGTAAGTAAGTGTACCAAGTTTGAATGCAATAGCATTGATACTTTCTGAGAAAAGTGGACCTAAACGCAAAACTTAACCGGACGCCGACGCCAACGCCAACGCCAACGCCGACGCCGACGCCAAGGTGATGACAATAGCTCATAATTTTTTTTCAAAAAATAGATGAGCTAAAAATGCAACACATTTTATTCAAAGTAAATCAGAGTTCAACAATTTACACAACATATGAATAAAACATAAAACAATGTGCATAGTTTGGGCAGAAATAGTAGTAGTTATAGTAGTAGTAGTAGTAGTAGTAGTAGAAGTAGTAATGCTGGTGCTGGCAGTAGAATATGTTGTAGGAGTAGATGTAAAAGTGGTTGTTGTATAAGTTGTACAAGCAGTTAAACTACTGATAAATATACTATTGGTGCAAATTTAACTGACAGTAGCAGTTACTATTGTGTTGTTGTTTTAGCATTTACAGGAATAGTAGCAGTAATGGTAGCAATAGTAGTATAAATAATAATAACAATACTAGTAGCAGCAGTAGTAGTAGTAGTTAAGGAAGTAGCATTAGCAGCAGCAGCAGTAGTAGTAGTAGAAGTAGCAGCAGCAGCAGTAGTAGCAGTAGCAGCATCAGCAGCATCAGTAGTAGTAGCAGTAGTAGTAGCAGTAGTAGTTGAAGTACTAGTAGTAGTAGTAGTAGTAGTAGTAGTAGTAGTAGTAGTAGTAGTAGTAGTAGTAGTAGTAGTAGTAGTAGAAGTAGCAGCAGTAGTAGTGGTAGAAGTAGTAGTAGTAGTAACAGCAGCAGCAGCAGTAGTAGTAGTAGTCGCTGCAGCAGGAGTTGTAATAGTAGCAGCAGCAGCAGTAGTAGTAGTAGCAGCAGCAGCAGCAGCAGGAGTAGTATCAGCAGCAGCAGTAGCAGCAGCAGTAGCAGTAGTAGTAGTAGTTGAAGCAGTAGTAGTAGTTGAAGTAGTAGTAGTAGTAGTAGTAGTAGCAGTAGTAGCAGCAGTAGTAGTAGTAGTAGTAGTAGTAGTAGTAGTAGTAGTAGTAGATGTAGTAGTAGTAGTAGTAGTAGAAGTAGAAGTAGTAGTAGTAGTAGTAGTAGCAGTAGTAGTAGTAGTAGTAGTAGTAGTAGGTAGTTGTTGTTGTTGTTGTGGCTGTTGTAATAGTAGTAGTAGTTTTGCAGAAGTAGTAGTAGTAGTAGTAGTACTAGTAGTAGAAGTAATAGTAGTAACTTTCAAAGCAATGTCTACAAGTTTAAATTCCTTAACCCTGTTTAAGGTGTATACACACTCAATATTTAACTACAGTCCAGGTTTGCAATTAACAAACTATCTGAGGTGCCTGTGTGTGAGTCAGATGTGTCTGCGGCTAATCTATTGGTTATAAAATATCACAGCCTTTTCTGATTGGCGGAGTTCAAATACAGAAAGTTTACCTGTTAGATTGAAATTCTGGTGAAGGCGTATTGAAGAAAAAATGCAGGTTAAACTTGTTGTTAAAATGAAGTTAATGTAATTTCACGTTTAACAGTAGAGTTTAACTTAATGAGTTTTTCCATTAACAAGAATTTCTTAAAATAATAATGTATGGATATCATTTGGAAAGTGACATGAAATGTTGTTAAAAAGTGATGCATACAAGTGTTTCAGAAGTCTGTCTAGGAATAGAACAACAACTGAAGGTTTGTGCTTTTCATTATTTCTAAATATTCCTTTAAATTTATTCTTCTTATGTCATCATTGTAGACCTTTTTTATGTGACATTTTAGGTAAAAGTATGGCAAATATAGAAGTTTAAGAGCAGCTGTCACACACATTTTCACAAAGTGCAGTTTGCAGCTTGATAAAGGAAGTCCTATGTGGAGATATTAATAAGCTTGAATGTAGTATTGGAAGTTTATAATGCATGGCTAGGGAACTGAGGCTAAGGGAGTTATGTGCTGTGCATGATGAGAACTCAATGCTCATTAATGCTGTTAATGTTTATAAATAAATTAATTAAACCAATAGCATTGTTTTTTAGGTTTCACTGTACATTTTCATACCAATAGAATTACACATCATTCTAATTATAGCAATAATAAATTTGTACTAATCATACCTACAAATTTTGTTATGCTATGCTTTGTGATGTATTAACTTCATTGTAAGTTATTATTTAAAGACAATTTTACTAAATATTTAAAACAATACTTGAATTATTTTCTATATACATTTTCATTATGTGCTTTAACTGTAGCTGACCAGTTGATGGAAGATACTGCAGAGTTTGGCAGGGAAATAACCCAAGACAGCAAAGCGGCTCTTTTGGCGCATTTACCAAGAGGACTAACATGGCCACAAATTCATGGTAAATATTGTTATGCCCCGGGCTCATATAAGTAATTTAGTGTTAACCACCTGAAAGTATTTTGTCTTTTTGGTATCCAATATTTTGGTCTAGTTTCAATTACAGGTTATTTTTATATGAATTAGCAAATTAGCATATCTTTCATATAGCAATATCTGAATATAAAATTCCTATATATGTTTGAGTTTCCAGATACATGCTAGTGTACCCCGTTTTGGGGCATTTAAGAAAACAACAATATAAATTTCAAAATAAAAGAGAGTCATATAAAAATATAAGTTAAATCAACAATTTATTCACTTGAAAGTCTCAGTTTTCCTGTGTGGTTGCCTGTTTGCAAGTAGATTAAAGCCCGCTTGCAAACTTTAAGAGAATAAATTTCAGTAAATGGAAAAGAAATAATTGCTAACTACTTAGGATCGTAAATGTTCGCTCAAATACAAAAAAGCCAGATGTACCGAATTGAGCAGTGATATGAAATATCTAAAATATATTAAAATATGAATGAGCATTGAAGTATAGATATTCAATCATATGATTGCTGCACATTTACTTTTACAGATGAATGTAAAAAACTTATGACTTTCTTGTAATATTGTTTGCTTTGTTTTCCTTTCAGAGATCATGCAGGAGCCGTACAGTATAACAGCAGTACAAGTTCTATAAAAGATCCACGACCTACTGAAGCCCAGCTAATTAACAAAAAAGTTTTTAAAAACTGTAATTTTATCCCACCTGGGTACTTATAATTTACTAAGCTGCCTTCACAAGTTTTAGACTTGCAATTATATTTTAAACTGTCACTTGGAAAGTAATACATGTACATGCATTCATGTTCTGAATTTCTTTGAACAATAAAATTATATAAAAGTATTTTAATGAAATTGAGCACCTAAATTGCATTAAAGTGAAAGTAGCTGAGAAAAATAGTATCCTTTATTGTTCTCATGGGCAGCTACATATATTGTGACAAACATGAAGTAGCTAAAATAACTTAAATTTTTCATTTTGTTTCTTGTATATCGTTTGTACAGGGTTCGTGAATTGTTACTGTATATTACTTGACTTGCTTGTATTTTGTTACTTTGAATACATGTTGTTAAGGTTGCATTATACTTTTTAACTTTTAAAGTAGCGCCTGTTCTGTTATGTAAGGGCCTGATTTATGATAATGGACCTAGAGGCTTTGTAAGCATGTATTAAACAACACTTGTTTGATCTGAATAATTTGTTAAATAAATGTAACACAATTTGTAATCTGATGTTATATTTTGATGAATTGTGAACAAAATAATACATCGAAGAAACTAAGGCATTATGTTGATTTTTTGTTTTGTTTTAATCTAACCTTAAATTATGATTTATTTAAGCTGTGAGTATTGTATTCATTTAATACATGAATATTGTTTTTAGACCAGAAATTTCTTTTTCTATTCAGTGACCATGGTAAACGCTGGACAATTTTCCATGTTATACCAGGCATCCATGGAATATTAAACAAAGAAAAAACCTGGAACATTTTCCAGGGTTTTCCAGCCAGCATGGAAAAAATACCGTCCGAATACTCCATGTAATCTGGAAAACCCTGGAAAAAAATCCATGGTTTTCCATGGTTTTCCAGATTACATGGAGTATTCGGACGGTATTTATTCCATGCTGGCTGGAAAACCCTGGAAATTGTTCCATGGTAATTATTCCAGGAAGCCTGGAAAACCATGGAAACTATTCCAGGCTATTTCCACATACCATGGACAATTTTCCACACTTTTTTTTTAAATATTGACGCTGGAAAAGGCTGGAAACTTAGTCCGAATACTCCAGCCTCATATTTTCCATGGATTTCCATGGAAAACCCTGGACAAAGTACACCCGGGCAAGAATAAGCCGTTATCAGGTTAAGAATAAGCCGTATACGTCCATCCATTTTTGGTCATGATAATATATTGGAAATATATTTGCCCGAAGTATCATAAGCCAACTCTATAATGTCTTGAAATAAAATTCGATTTATTTCGGCTAGAATTTTTAGTTTTTTGTCATTGATAAATTGATAGGGTTTTGGTACTGAGTATTGAATGGGAATACTGGGAAGTTCCATTTGATAACCCCGTGCGGTTTGTAAAATCCATTCATGATTTATTCTTTTTTTTTCTATTCATGAATCACATTGGCTGTTTTCCCCCCTTTAAAATTCTCTTTTGTATAGGATGTTTCGGGGATTCGGATAATGACGTCACGTTTGCGCATGCTTAAATTTTGGCCGTCAACACTGCATCCATTTTGCTATTGTTTTCATTTGATGAACCGCATCGTGATAAGGTTACCATAATAATCTCTACTGGACACATATTAGCGACCCTTTTTAAGAACAACAAAATACTCAGAAATTGAAATTCTTTCAGAATAAATTGATTTAAATGAACAAACACAAAATTAATAAGGACGAAACAAACAACAAATAGATTGATTTTATTTAATCAACACAAACTGATTTGAACCTATATATGTCTGTAAAAACTTACCTTGTTACAAAATAACTAAATCCTCTTGATAAATGTAATTGTTTTTTTATTTAATTGTCCACACCAATTTTGACACTCTTTGTTTCAGCATTTTTATCCCAGTGTTTAATTGCCCCTTTGTTCATCACCAACCGATTATCTCGATATGATCGAATACTGTCAAGACAATTACTAAGAAAACAGGGTGTCATACACCCGGGGACCTATACCCTGCATATACCACATGTGTCTGGTCATTTAACACAATTCATGATACCTCCATATCATCTCTTGGCATATTGAGCAGTCATTAAAGCTAAATAATTAATAGTTGCTTTAAAAAAATATTTGAACATATTTAACAAATAGACATTTGTCCGACATCGATTGACAGAAACTATAAAATGTATAATGTTTATTACCCGAGGTTTATTAGCCAGTTTACACATAACAATGAAGTGTTTATAACTATAAATTTAAAATATTTTACAAATTTACTGTTACACACTTAACGTATTTAACGGGTAAATGCAAATGTAAACTCCGCTATAACGTGTAAAGATCGTGCGTTACTGCAGTGTTCGAAACATCATGACGAAAAAATCTATTTTTATTAACAGAAAACCCCTCTTGTGACGTCACACAAAAACCTCCTATTTTTCAGAGTTAGCTTACTTATCGGTATTATTCACGTCTGAAATATCAATTGAGTATTTTCTCTTTAAATGTTGCCTCAAATTTGTAGTGCTTCGAGTTTTATGGTAACTTATGTCAACAAAACACGTTTTGTAAGTTGCCTTTGCATAAGAACTTTCGCGGAACACGAAATGTTCTCATTTTTTTTACTTTCAGCGTGGTTGAAGAAGCCATTTAATTGGCTAATGTTATGCTCAGCATGTTATTCATTCATTCATTGGATGCCATAGTGGCTTTTGACCAATCACAAGACTTATTTCAAATGACAAGAAAGTTTAGACGACCGATTTGGAAAGTAAGTTTTAAAATGCGGATCTATCTTGACTGCTGTCAATCAAATCGAAATTGGCCGTATTGGTATTGAAATGGAATCAGCGACCTTGAACTGTTTTTTTGGGTGAACCGAATTGTTACAGCTCTAGTGTAAATACCATGGAGCTATTAGGGTAGAATACATTTTGAGGTAAGCAGTATTCAGGGGAGTTTAAGCATTTCTTAACAAAATCCATTATTTGGAAGCTTTAAATCAATATTAAGATTATCAACCTTTTTCAAGCAACAAACTCTGCAGTATAAGACAGTAGCTGAAATAATGCTGACAAAGCAAAAATCATCAAAAGACTTTGGTGGCAATTTATATTGACTATATAAGGCAGATAAAGGGGTAAAATAAAGCAGCATGCAACAGAGATATGTGTGGTTTCACACTCAACTATTAACAGATAAAAAGTATTCACCAGATATGGGCAGAAAGTCAATCCTTGTATTTGGAGGACACGCAGATTTTAAACGATGGACATTAGAATCACTGGCAACAGGAACATGAACATCGCTGCTGCACCAGGCCTGTTCTTTGCCTAAAACAGAAAAAACAAAAGGCTTCCCGGCAAAGAACATCGTTCCACGAACCCTGGGGAAGTTTAAAAGCTCAAAACCTGGAATTTCCAAACAACTTTTTAAATAGGTAACGTCGCGAAATAAATGACAAATTTATAACGAGCATTATCAAACAATTAAACGTCATGCAACGCGGTTCTCTTTACCTGCAACGTAATCTTTGATCAACAACAGCTTTTTTATAGTATGTTAACTTTTGCCAGTATAAAATACTGTCGAAAATAAATTTCACTGGACTATCTGAAAACCTGTCTTCAACATGTTCAAATCAGAAAGGGGAGATCACCACAACTTACTATATCTTATTCTTTCCCCTGATTCAAGATCAGTGTCCTGATTGGCCAAAATGATTTTGGCGACCGTAGACCAACAGGCGTCTGTACATCCGAGTATGCAAATGCATAACAAAATACAAACTAAGCGGTCAGGTACATTTAGAAACAAATTCAAGAAATAACTAGAAATCTGGCCATAGAAACAATTATCGCTCTTAAACTTTACATACTAATGAATTGATAGCATACCAAATTTTGGTATTTCTCCCTCCATTACATAGCATAGTCTAGAAAAAACAACTTGAAATGTATCTAGAAATTGTTACGGCATGGCTGGAAAATGGGAAATTTCTCTCAAAAACCAAAATCTTGAAAACTGTTAAACGAGGACCTACAAAGGTTGTAATGCACTAAATTACTGCAGCGGCGATTACAAATCATTTTTTCAGGCTCTCTTCCGGCCTAAAATTGCTCTTTCATGTTTCCGTTTCTTCCAGATATCAACCACCTTCTTAGTAATCTTTGGACGGCGTTAAGTCTTTTTTCCATGGCTTTCTGGCAGGAGTTAAAGCCAATATGAACAACATCATTCTGCATACAACTACATCTTTGGGTCAGACACCACGGTTGGAGTGGAAATAATTAAGACCAAGAGCACAGTATATAACACATCTTTTATGCTATTCTTTCACACAGTAAATAAATAAAATCGTGAGAGCACTTGGCTTAGTTCAGTAAATAAATAGCACAATAAGTTCGTGCTCAGATCAATAAAATCCTTGTTGAAGAGGAACTTGCATGTTGTGCATGGATATTACACACAGTGACCCAGTACTAAAGAAGACTGCATGGTGGATCTTTTTATCCGTAACCCTCTGTATGAAAAAAAGGTTGCTTCTTTCCTCATCTTCTAATAAGAATAATGAGCTGAATAAACATGAAGACAAAACACCTTGGGCAGTTTGGTCATTATTGCTCTCGTCTCTTTCTCCTCCACCCTCACAGAGGGTTGTCTGTGATTTGTATTGCTTTATACCTAAATGTAAAAATTGTCATCTGCAAAGTACTTTTTATGTAAAATGGTTGTAAAATGATTGACTTATTTTAAATTGTTGAAATATTCACACTTGATAGTGTGCATGTTTGTGGCAATTTTTTTAACTAACTTATCTTAAATATAATAGTGCCCACAACACTTCATGTATGCAATTGTTGCAGAAGAAAAATGTCCTTGTTAGTTTGAAGAAAGTAAAATTGACATTTTTTCTGCTTGCTGCACTATTGAATATCTCAGTTACTTTGTAGAAAGGAACTTTGATCTTTTTTTTTAGACTACCCAAACTCTGAATACATTTTTATGTTCCTGGATCGAATGATGGGGGGCATATTGTTTTTGGCCTGTCTGACTGTCATTCTGTCCCAAAACTTTAACCTTGGTTAAAGTTTTGCGATAACTTTTGCAATATTGAAGATAGCAACTTGATATTTGGCATGCATGTGTATCTCATGAAGCTGCACATTTTGAGTGGTGAAAGGTCAAGGTCAAAAGTCAAAAAATACAATCCAAGGGAAGTAATAAGCTTTAAAAGGGAGATAATTTGTAAACCTGCCAAATGATATATTGAAATATTATTTCAAAGCAGCGCAATAGGGGGCATTGTGTTTCTGACAAACACATCTCTTGCTTCATAAATGTTACTGTAAAATTTTGCTGTGTTAACACACTTGTATCTGAAAATAATCATAACAATATACTAAAGATAATATAAAGAAGTGAAAAGCCAGCTGCTGGAGCAGTGTTACATTCTCATTATATACAATTAGTTGGTCCTTTATTTAAGGCATGGAATTATGTTCTGGACTTGAGCGTTTATTTTTGATGGCCCAACATTTACATTAAACTTGACAATACAGCAATAACCAGTCAAATTTGGGGTTTACCTTGTCATTCAACCAGGAGTCAGAAGCAAAGGTTTCTACATCATCCTTAGCCACCCCTTTCCCAGCTACTGTCATCCTCTCCCCTTCTCTGAGCTGCTCCACTTCTTGTGGCATGACAATGAACGGTGGTATTTTCTCTAAGGTTTCAATAACCTCCACAGGATTAAGTTGATTAATGAAGGCATGTGCCAAGACTGTGAAAAGAAGCAAGCATGCTTCAGTGAATTTTGCTGTCATTGTCACTTCTGCTTCTAATACCTGCAGCAGCGCTTGGAGGAAATCATCCACCATCTCCTCGTTTTCAGCTGATACCTGTGAATGCCATTTTAAAAAAGTATTAATATGGTACAGGCCAAATTAGAGAGCTATGTAATATGAGTTCCATCAATCATGATACAAATGATAGGTTTGAAAGCAAGCAAGAAACAAAAATAGTCTGTTAATTTCTAGTTTGATACCCACACAGACAGTTTTTTGGTTTTATTAATTCAAAACCAGAAGTTTTGACTTGGGGTGTTAGTACTTTAATTAATAGTAATTAAATGCAGATAGACACATCTTTATATAAAAGTTGATTATCTGAGATCTTCTAATTTTGTTAGATACTTGTTTACCCCCACAAAAACCTGAGAGCTAGATGAACTATATTTCTGTATACCTATCTTTGAAGATTGATTTTGTTTTAGGATTTCAAAGTTAGGGTGGGTGGGGAGATTATAATATAGATTATTTATAAACAAACCTCATTAATGAAGGAGCTGACTGGACAAACACTCAGCTTCTCTGTAAAATTGCCAATATTTACTCTGCCAACTCCTGTTTGAAGCTTGAAGCATTTTCTCCCAGGCTTTCAAAAACATCCAACTTTGCAAGTTCCTTCACGTAATCAAGCAATTTATCTGCTGATTCCACTGCTGATTCCACTGCTGACTCCTCTGCTGACTCCACTGCTGATTCCACTGCTGAGTCCATTGCTGACTCCACAAATATTTTTAAGTTGTTGAGGGACACTCCAGTCTTCAAAACTTGTCCACTCATTGTTTTGAGTGTAGCAACATTCCCTTTAATACTGTCTACAACATATGGTCCAGTGTAATTAGTTTCCAGATTTACTTTGGCTTTTCTCGCCGCCCTGGATGCATTGAACTTTAACACCCTAGCCCCAACATGTATTTCATTAAATTCTTTTTTTGTTGTTTGCTTGAATGAAGTCTTTTTGTTGCTTCTTTATGGCTTTTGACATATTGTCCAGTACAACTTTTCCTGCGGTTTCTGTTTGTTGCTTTCGCACATTGGATTGTTAGCTCCACTGGCCAAAGGCCAGCTGGGCTTATGTCATGGTCCTGTGTGCGTGCGTCCGTGCGTTAACTTTTTCTTTAAACATCTTCTCCTAAACTATGGGTCCAAATCTGATAAAATTTCTCAGGAATGTTCCTGTGGTGAACCTCTTTCAAATTTGTTCAAATTATGGCCCTGGGGTCAAATTTGACCCTGCCCTAGGGGTCAAAAAATAGAAAATTTGCTTATATAAGGCCTATTTTGTGCAAACTTTATAAATCTTTTTGTCCATAACCATTAGGCCTAGGGCTACCAAATTTGGTATGTATTGACATCTTATAGTCCTCTACCAAGTTTGTTCAAATTATGCCCCTGGGGTCAAATTTGACCCTGCTCCAAGGGGGGTCAAAAAATTGAAAATTTGCTTATATAAGGCCTATTTTGTGCAAACTTTAAAAATCTTCTTGTCCGTAACCATTGGGCATAGGGCTTCCAAATTTGGTATGTAGTGACATCTTATTGTCCTCTACCAAGTTTGTTCAAATTATGCCTCTGGGGTCAAATTTGACCCTGCCCCGGGGGGTTAAAAGATTGAAAATTTGCTTATATAAGGCCTATTTTGTGCAAACTTAAAAAATCTTCTTGTCCATAACCATTGGGCCTAGGACTACCAAATTTGCCATGTAGTGACATCTTATAGTCCTCTACCAAGTTTGTTCAAATTATGCCCCTGGGGTCAAATTTGACCCTGCCCTGGGGGGTTAAAAAATTGAAAATTTGCTTGTATAAGGCCTTTTTTGTGCAAACTTTAAAAATCTTCTTGTCCATAACCATTGGGCCTAGGACTACCAAATTAGCTATGTAGTGACATCTTATTGTCCTCTACCAAGTTTGTTCAAATTATGCCCCTGGGGTCAAATTTGACCCTGCCCTGGGGGGTTAAAAAATTGAAAATTTGCTTTTATAAGGCCTTTTTTGTGCAAACTTTAAAAATCTTCTTGTCCATAACCATTGGGCCTAGGACTACCAAATTTGCTATGTAGTGACATCTTATAGTCCTCTACCAAGTTTGTTCAAATTATGCCCCTGGGGTCAAATTTGACCCTGCCCTAGGGGGTTAAAAAATTAAAAATTTGCTTATATAAGGCCTATTTTGTGCAAACTTTAAAAATCTTCTTGTCCATAACCATTGGGCCTAGGGCTACCAAATTTTGTATGTAGTGACATCTTATAATCCTCTATTAAGTTTGTTCAAATTATGATCTTGGGGTCAAATTTGACCCTGCCCTGGGGGTAAAAAAATTGAACATTTGCTTATATAAGTATGCCCCCTGGGGTCAAATTTGACCCTGCCCCGGGGGGTCAAAAAATTGAAAATTTGCTTATATAAGGCCTATTTTGTGAAAACTTTAAAAATCTTCTCGTCCATAACCATTGGGCCTAGGGCTACCAAATTTGGTATGTAGTGACAGCTTATAGTCCTCTACCAAGTTTGTTCAAATTATGCCCCTGGGGTCAAATTTGACCCTGCCCTGGGGGGTCAAAAAAATCGAAAATTTGCTTATATAAGTCCTATTTTGTGCAAACTTTAAAAATCTTCTTGTCCATAACCGTATAGCATAGGGCTACCAAATTGGGTATGTAATGACATCTTATAGTCCTCTACCAAGTTTGTTCAAATTAAGCCCATGGGATCGAATTTGACCTTTCCCCAGGGGTCACAAAATTGAACATATGCTTATATTGGGCCCATTTTGTGCAAACTATAAAAATCTTCTTGTCCATAACCATTGGGCCTATTTGTACCAAATTCGGTAGGTAGTGACATCTAATAGTTCTCTACTTAGTTTGTTCAAATTATGCCCCTAGGAACAAATTTGACCTTGCCCCAGGGGTCACAAAAATGAACATATGCTTAAATAAGGCCTATTTTTTGCAAACTTTAAAAAAAAAGCTTGTTAATTATAGATCCTAGGGCTACTAAATTTGGTATGTAGTGATATCTAATAGTCCTCTACCAAATTTGTTCAAATTATTCCCCTGGGCTCAAATTTGACCCGGCCCTGGGGGTCACAAAACTGAACATATGACATTTACCAGTGGAGACTACTGCGGCTGTTTGGCTGTGACCAACATCAACATCTTGTAAACATGAGATAAAACCCTGTCATTTAGTGCCTTTTTAGTTCAGATGGTGACTGCTTACAAAGGCATTGAAGTAAGAACATGTGTTATGAATATTTTTCTTAAAAACTGAAAAAAGTTGGGTTTTATTTAAATATGTCGAAAGTGACCATATATCCGGATGAAAAAAATTTGGATGACATGTTAGTTTCATGTCTTTTTTGTAGTGTTAAAACCAGTTTAATAATATTTTATTGATTTTAAAACACAACTTCCATGAACATAATTATTTCAAGGAAAATCAATTTATGATACTGCACTGTAAACTCAACTTTGTATCAAAGAGAAGGTGTTGAAATTAATGAAGTGCAATGTTCTTAACTATTGTATATGCTGCTTTTTAATAACTAATGATTCATTGTTCCATTTGTGAATCGTGACTGATCATGAATTGTTGAAATGATTGTCAATTGCTCAACAATCCATATATATTTCTGACCATTTTATAATTTTCTTAATATAAGTTATGAATTGATCTTAGAAGTCAAATGTATTACTAAATTAAATACATTTATAAATATAAAGAAATAATCTTTAGATTATCATAATATTCTCAGGCCTGTTGGTCTTAGGGATGTGTGGGTTGATGAGCAATTTTTCCTTTTATCACAATTATTTCTACCCTACCTGATGATTTCCTTCATATTCCATTTTAATTCAATTGACGTCTGCAACCTCTTTCAAATTGGGAAAGTCTAAAATGTGTTGTTTGGTAAAGGGTTAAGGCATTTTGATTCCTATGGGTCTTGTGAATCTGTTTCAAATCATATGCGTACATTTGATCTTCAGCATCTAAAAATATGTGAAATTGAAAGAACGACAAGATCTTTTGGAGAGAATAAATGTACCTTCGTTATAAGCAAAGGACCTGTGCAACAATTCCCGGGCTTTTTTGTCTGTTTAGTTAACACGGTAGTAACTTTTTCCATATATAAAAATGCTCACCCTTCCAACTTTAAGCGCCCAGTGGGACAAGGGATAGAAAGATTAAGTCACATGCTTGAGTACATTTCAACCCATGCGCATTACACTTTTTTTTCGCAAAGAAAAAACAGTGGAGCGATAAAGGGCCATCATGGCCCTCTTGTTTTTCAATCATGTCTGGGTCGGGCAATACACCTATTATGTCCTGTTGAAAAAAAGACAATTATAAATGCAAATCATAAAACAATCCACCAAAAAAAAGGAACAAGTAGTGTTCATGATTTTTTTGCTTTTGCTGATTAATATTATATTTGTGTAACAAACAAAAGTCTTTTTACCCTTGTAAAGAACATTTCTGAACAAATATACTTCTTTATTTCGAATGAAACATACGAGTACTTCATTTAAGAAGGAGAAAAATAGTCTAATATATGTCAATATTCAGAATTGTTTTTCTGTCAGTTTGAAAAAGCATAAACACAATTTTTGTTTCCATGTTTGTTTCGAAAGTGAGTGTTTATTCATAAGTGCAGTTGATGAACTTTTGAGAAAAGATATAACTTATTATGTACACAGAACAAGAAATATATCGTTGCAAAAGAAAAAGCAAATAAATTGAATATACAATATACAAGTTAACGTAATTATTAAATATTACTACGGAATTCCTTATTCTAAACACTTATAATTAAGGTGGTGATCAAGAAATATACTTGTTGTTTAACAAGTATAATGACCCTAAATCACTCACCTGAGTTTTGAGGTAACCAAATAATCAAAACTGGACCTAGTGACCTAGTTTTTGGATACATATGACTTGGACTAAGTATTGTCAAAAATAATATTTCATCAAGATTTGGTCATAAATGTGGCCACTAAAGTAGTCACAAGGTTTTTGTAAAATTTTAACAGTTTACCTTGTTTTTGGACTCACTGGCCCGGATTTGAACTCGGCCTAGATATTGTCAAGATTCCAACCAAGTTTTGTAAAGATTTAGCCACGATACTATATATACGGGAATTCACAAACCTTTTCTTAAATTTTACCCAGTGACTTAATTCTTGGCCTCTGGCGACTTAGTTTCAAACTTGTCAAAAATATAATAGGGAGACATTTTTTTACCAAGTTTCATGAAGATTGGACAATAAATGTGGCCTGAACGGGGGCTTCACGAGGTAAATTATGATGACGCATTACGAACGACTAACAAAAGGTGATTGAAAAAGCTCAACATGTGCACGTTGTGCTGAGGTGAGCTAAAAATGTACAAAATTTTAGTAATTGTTTTGTATTGTTGGTTTTGACCAACCATGAGGGGCAAAAGGGATGAACTAACAAGAGAGTGCTATGCTGCCTCCTTCTTTTTCACTCTTGACCTTTCCATAACAAGGATATGTTAAAGAATGTGGGACTAACAAAATTAAATGGACACAGGATATGGAAAACATTAAATCCTCAGCTAATTTGACTCCAGTCAGCAACATATTAAGTATGTAATCAAAGATGCTTTATTTACATACATCAAGAGCCACAGTCTGCAACTGACTCGGGTACACTGCTTCCTGTCCGTACAGAAGAAAGAATGGGCTGAATTTTGTTGACGACTGTTTTTTGGTCCGAAATGAGAAACGAACCTCATCAAGCCTTTCATCCCAATCGTTCTGCACTTCGTTGACCAATTTGCTTTAGGCCCTTTAACAAAAATCAGACAATTAGTGAGGTTTGAACAAATCTGACGCATACCTGATATTGCACACTAGTTTGGTATGAATTATGCAACTTAATGAATTCAATGAAAATTTTAAAGACAATAATTACGCTCCCTACACATATTGTACAGAATCGATATTGAACCAGCTTAAGTCTTCCGGGTAGAAATGCAAATCTTCAAGCTTCGATAGAATTCCAGCAATTGAGGAGACACCTATATCTCTCTTTATGATTAATCTTGGAAAAGCTGGTGTGTAAATTTAAGGGTGAGCAGGTTCCATTTTACACACAAAGACAAAACAGATTGGCAAATGCTTGGCTAAAATTTATGCTTGGCTAAAATTTATACTGAATAATAAGCAAAAACAGTCACAACACAGTGAGAAACAGTTTGAAATTTACCGTTGGATGGTTTGATTGGTATTTTCATCAAGGCAGTTTGTTTGTGGGTGGTATGCAGCTGTTACTTTGTGTTAAATGTCCCAGGTTAAGCACAACTCTTGATTTATCTGGAAAAAAAAATAAGCCAAACTTACAGTACAGCCAAAGCGGCACAAACATAATCCACGGCTACGCCACGGCCAGATTATTAGTCCGCGGCGGCCGAATCGTGTGTTCACGCGGCGTATCGCCGTGGCACTCGGCATCGATCCGCGCAACGACGCCGAGTCTGTATTAACCTCGCGTACTTTCGCGGAGTAAATCCGCCGCATACGTACGCGGCGGATCGAGTGAAAAGATATCCACCTACATGTACATACATGTATGTGTAGCGTAGAATTAATTACGCGCAACTGTTTATGTTTCGTTCGATTATCATTATTATATTTGTAATCCGAAACACACTTCAGAATTTTAATGCTAACGCGTCCTTTGGCAAATTCTAGCGTCAAATAAACAGTGCTAAAATACCCTTTGTTTCATAAAAAGCGCGCGAAAATTATGCAGACATGTAGAACGTCGTTTGGAAAGTTTGGGTGTATTTTGTGTTGTATAAATACATGAACATCACGTCAGGCGTAAATCGCGTGTTCAGTGGAGAAAAAAAACGCCCCGATTAGACGTTATTTCATCATCTCTATAAATAGTAACAAATGCCCAAATGTATTTGATACTTAAGGAAATATCGAGAATGTTTGTGTATCGTAAATATTTACCAGCATTTGCTTTAAAACTGGAATTTACGGGATTATCGGGTAATTAGTAGCGATATTAACTGTATAATATGAACAAAATAAAACGTGTTTATATACGCATATTCAAACAATAGTTGTAATAAGCTGATAATTAACAAAACTACAAATACGTCGTCACCGTCTTGATTATTGATGTGGCTTCACCCTTGTCAAATAAAAACGCACTTTTTACCAAAACACACATTTAGCGCACTTAAAAGTGCGTTAAACGTGTGTTTTTTGTTAATATGTGCGTTTTCAGTGTTCAAAAGTGCATTTAAGTGCGCTTTTTGTGCGTTTTTTACTTTTCAAGTGCGTTATTTTAGTGAAAAAGTGCGTTTTTTGTGTGTTTTCTTCATCTGTAAGTGCGCTTTTGAGTGTAGATGTGAGCAAAATGTGTGTTTTTTATCTAAGAAGTGCGTCTTTTATTTAGGAAGTGCGTTTTTTGTGTGTTTTCTTCATCTGTAAGTGCGCTTTTGAGCGTAGATGTGAGCAAAATGTGTGTTTTTTATCTAAGAAGTGCGTCTTTTATTTAGGAAGTGCGTCTTTTATCTAAGAAGTGTGTTTTAAGGTTTACAGATGTGGGTTTTTTCTCACAAAAGTGCGTTTTTCTATTTTGATGTGCGTCTTTTTTAAGCATAAGTTAGTCTTTTATTTCATAAGTGCGTTTTTATCATATGATCTGTTTTAAACGGATGTATCTAAAAAGACACATGTTTAACACACTTCTTAAAAAGTGCGTCTTTAACAACCGTTTAGCAAATGTTGTACAGAAATTGAACAAAAAACAAAATTGTTGCAGGCTCTAACAATTTATTTACATCAAATAAACATAAACATATATCTCAGTAACCTGTAATAATATAAGGGGCAGTTTGAATAATTACTGGTTGTCCATATTAACCTGTTTAATGTTTACATACTTTATCATACAATTTCAATGCATACCCTATTGCTTACGTTTTCATCTTAAACATTTCTTAAAATTTCCACCTAAATCAGACTGTGTGTAACTAATTAAAAATATTGAAAGTGTCAAAAGTATTATGTGGGCTTGATAGTATCAATTATATTTCCTCAACATAAATAAATATTTGAACTTTCTTATACTTATATTTATACCCTAATACAATTAATGTCTACCACATTGACCATAAACATACATTTTAAAAGGCAATTAAAATAATATTTAAACTATTATTATTATTTGCTAAAACCATTCAGCATGTTATATTTAAATATTTACAATTAAATATAATGTGTTAAGGGTGCTGTGTATTATTCAATAAATATTTTTGTGTTGAAATGACTGCCTTATCAGTATTTCTCAAATTATGCAATTTTTGGCTTAGACACAGCATGGAATCAGATAAGAGAATAGCCAGTCTCTATCAGTCCTCCATCTAAGCCTAACTAAGGGGTGTTGATATACTTTTGATTTGTTCAGGCAACATCTATTTGAGAACCACAGATAGGAAGTTATTTTTTGAAAACAAGCAGCAACAGCAACTGACTTTAAGCTAGAATTAAGACTTATTATTCTAGTGTAAAATGTCTTGAAATACTTTCAGCATGAAGTATTGTGTGATGAAAAAAATGTGTATTTACTACAATGTGTAAATCAACAATAAGTTTGTTGCAAAGGAGATTAAAAGTGGGTGGTTAAAGACATATAAAGTGATATGGTCTAGTTCAACAACTGCCTGTATTTTTGGAATACTGAAGAACAGTCTGTTGTAACAGGTTCGTATTTTCAATTCTGACTCCCTTATTTATTTAGTTTATTGAATTAATAATGATCATTATCATATTTATGTATTGTCACTGGGAAATGTAAATGGATGAGTAAATGTAATGCAATTTTAAAGAAAAACAACACCATTTGAATTATTATGGCTGTATTTTATGGTTATTGTCATCTTAAAGTTATTTATACCTATTTTTGGTCATTAATGAACAGATTTTTCCCCCATATTAAATGATAACTTTTAAATTTAAAGGTTAAACCCCATGGTGACCGTGAAATTTACATTGATCAGAAGATCCTTTGGAAAGAATGTGCATCATCGCATCGCCTGCCAAAAAAGGGAGCAAAAGAGAGACTACCTGATGTATGGACTTGAATACCAGGTTTTACCCTGCACAAGCTGGTCGACATGAGGAGAACAGGAGTGGGAAAACCGCGCCCTCTCCTTGACCAAGAAAAGCTGGATTTGTTTAGAGGTAAAACTAAACAGGGTACTGGTTATTGCATTTTAAAGGTGTCACACTTCCGACCAGTCCACACAGCAAAATGAGACCACGTATCTTGGTACATTTTCGAACAGTATTTTCTATCAAACGTATTTATTTATGAAAAGCGTAAAGTCACATGTGATCAGGGGATTAACCCTTTGCATGCTGGGAAATTTGTCGTCTGCTTAAATGTCCTCTGCTGAATTCTATAATTAGCATTTTCTTCGTTTTTTTTCAAAGAATACTATCAGAATAGCAAACAGTTTGGACCCAGATGAGACGCCACGTTCTGTGGCGTCTCATCTGGATCCAAACAGTTTGCAAAGGCCTTCAAAATCCGGTTCCAGCGCTCAAAGAGTTAAAATAGCAAAATAAACAACCAAAAACAACAAGCAAACAAACTAGTTTTGATTTAAATTTATAATTTTTATAGCAACAAGATTACCATAACAGCAATATTCAACACTTACATTATAAAATATCTTTCATGACCTGATCAAATGAGATCATGCACGAGACGCATCGCGCAAAGGCCATGACAGTGAGTATAATAGTTGCAAAGAAGTTTGACCGGCTGGTGGCAGACTTGCAGAGAAAGATGAGAGCTGCACTCCGCCGCCTCAAAGAAATGCTGACAGGCCTTGATTGATATGCATCTTTCTTATGTATATAGCTGTTCGTGTGTATATACTGTACATGTTATTATAGTATGCTATTATTTTTTGTTTATTTATAATCAAATTATGTTTATATTTATTTCATCAAATTGCCATTGATATTTAATAACTCATGTATGTTAAAAAATTTTGGTGTACATTAAAGTATAAAATTGAATTATCTTGTAATTATTAAAATACACAAATATATATGTTTATATAATTATTGGTTTTTATTGCATATCTGAATAAAAAAAAACTTTTAACAGCATATAATTGAATCAACTGTTAAGGCAAAAGATGCACCTTAAACGCACATGTGTGCTTTTTGTGAGTGCGTTTTTTGCTGCCATTCATGTGCGTAAATTGTGCGTTTTGTGTGGGTTATAACTGGGCTTAACGTGCGTTAAATGTGCGCTTTTTGTGAGTTAAATGTGCGCTTTTTTATTTAAAAAGCGCACATTTAACGCACATCAAAGCGCACATTTAACACACATGTGCGCTTTTATGTGGGTTATAACTGCGCTTTTCTTGAGTTAAATGTGCGCTTTTTAAATAAAAAAGCGCACATTAAACTCACAAAAAGCGCACATTTAACGCACTTAAAAGCGCACATTTTACACACATAAATGGCAGTCAAAAACGCACTTATAAAAAGCGCACGTTTAACGCACATTTAACGCACATAAAAGCGCACATTTAACACACATGTGCGCTTTCATGTGGGTTATAACTGCGCTTTTTGTGAGTTAAATGTGCGCTTTTTAAATTAAAAAAGCGCACATTTAACTCACAAAAAGCGCACATTTAACGCACTCAAAAGCACACATTTTACACACATAAATGGTAGTCAAAAACGCACTTATATAAAAAGCGCACGTTTAACGCACATTTAACGCACATAAAAGCGCACATTGAACACACTTATAAAAAGCGCACGTTTAACGCACATAAAGAGCACATTTATCCACAAAAAGCGCACATTTTCTTGTTTGTTTGTTTTTGTTAAAAACTCACTCAGTAAGAAAAAGCGCACAAAAAACGCAGTGCCAATACCGCCACGTTTAACACACGCAAAACGTGCTTAAAACGTACATTTCACACACTTTTTTGAGAAGGGCAAACTGCTTATTTTCTCAGCTAAAATATAATAGCGGAATATACATGCAATTAATTTATAAATCCACCATATGCTGGAGCCTTGACCACTTGTATGTGCGAAAACATAATTACTTGACCTTGTTTATGTGTGAAATACATACGCTACGGGCGGGAAACAAACTTAATAATTGGCCAGACACATTGACTATGCTTACATGTATATGCTAATACAATCCGCGCACAATAAATTTATTATGATTTTAATTATTATTATAATTGTTCTTTGAAAATTTGTTAACTACATGTAACTAATAATTTAAAAAAAAATATTTCATGATCGCATCGACTCGGCATCATGTCGCGGACCGCGGCATGCCTCGGCGGACAGATGCGAAGTTTCGCGGCGAAATGCGACTTGCCGCCTCATACTGACGCGGCTTCAACGACTGACGCCGCATCGACTCGTTTCGCCTTGCCGCCGCGGATCGCGAAATACGTTTGTTCCCCTTTGGCTGTACTGTATGTCTTCTGTTCACCTGTAAATAAAACAGAAAAAGGTCGCCGATGATATCCATGAAAATGATATACAGCTGTATATGTTATATATATTGGTCATGTTTGATGATCAAAGCTTTGCAATTATAGAAAATGATGATCTTATTTCGCATAAAATTAGTACAATTTTTAACCAGGTTTTCCGAAGGAAAAAACTGGTTATTAGATTGGCGAATGCGGGCGGGCGGGCTGGCTGGCTGGCTGGCTGGCAGGCGGGCGGAACAAGCTTGTCCGGGCCATAACTATGTCGTTCATTGTCAGATTTTAAAATCATTTGGCACATTTGTTCACCATCATTGGACGGTGTGTCGCGCGAAATAATTACGTCGATATCTCCAAGGTCAAGGTCACACTTTGAGTTCAAAGGTCAAAAATGGCCATAAATGAGCTTGTCCTGGCCATAACTATGTCATTCATTGTGAGATTTTAAAATCCTTTGGCACATTTGTTCACCATCATGGGACGGTGTGTCGCACGAAAGAATCACGTCAATATCTCCAATGTAAAGGTCGCCACGACTAAAAATAGATTTTTTTTTTAAAACAAACTTACAAAGGGGGTTAATTTTGTTTGTTCATTTCAAAAGTTCAGTTTAAGTTTTCTCCCTTTATCAGATTTTTTTTTCAAAATGAAAACCTGGTTTTGTGACAATTTTGTCCCTTGTTTAATCTTACAGTTCTAGAAAGATAAAATAGTTTTACTTTTTTATCCATTTTAATACATTACATGTTCCTGGTAGTTAAAAGGAGTTGGTTGTTTGAAAGAATGTAAAAGAGGCTTTCAAAAATGTAAGGCCCACGACATGTTTAAAGCATGAGCCGGAAACCAGTATTGCAAAAGATGATAGTGTATGTTATGTAACAAGTCAAAGCCAATGGCTAATATTTTAATAACCTATTTCAAGGTGCCTGTACCACGTGACTTTTTTCGGCTATGTGTGGGACAATCGGATGTCAACAAACCATTGCTTCAGGTACGGTTCTGATAATTTCTTCATTAATTCAAAACCATTTTCAAAAAAACAAAGACGAGAGCCCGGTCATTGTCAAAATACACAAATGTGTTACGTTTGCGCAAAATTAATTTAGTATTTTTTCCAAAAAGTGCAACCGCGTGTTTGAAAACACACAAAGTGAAATGCTATGTGTGGTATATTTGTTATTCAATCAACAAAAACGTTCATTATAATACTGTTGAAGGTTTAAAATATAGGGCGGACATTGTAATTCTTCATAGAGAAGCTACATTTATTGTATATTTGCGCATATACATCTGATTCGGAGTCTGTGTATAAAAAAGCAATAATGCTATGTGTGGGACACATTTTTGAAATGCTATGTGTGGTATGCAAGAATTTTCCCGTCAGTTCTGCATTTAATCTGAACACAGTTTTGTAAGAATCTAAAACATATACTTCAGTCTGTACTGAAAATATATCAAATTAACCAAATGTTACATGATGGAATACTGAAGTAATTGTGTAATATTTAAACAATTTATGTTTAATTGAACATAAATTTTAAATAAAATACACTGCGTAATTGTTATCCAATCAATTGTCTTTTTTAACAAACATGTTATGTTGAACTATAATATTTTCTTTTTTAGCTCATCTATTTTTTGAAAAAAAATTATGAGCTATTGTCATCACCTTGGCGTCGGCGTCTGCGGCGGCGGCGGCGTCCGGTTAAGTTTTGCGTTTAGGTCCACTTTTCTCAGAAAGTATCAATGCTATTGCATTCAAACTTGGTACACTTACTTACTATCATGAGGGGACTGGGCAGGCAAAGTTAGATAACTCTGGCGTGCATTTTGACTGAATTATGTGCCCTTTTTATACTTAGAAAATTGACAATTTTGGTTAAGTTTTGCGTTTAGGTCCACTTTTTTCAGAAAGTATCAATGCTATTGCATTCAAACTTGGTACACTTACTTACTATCATGAGGGGACTGGGGAGGCAAAGTTAGATAACTCTGGCGTGCATTTTGACAGAATTATGTGCCCTTTTTATACTTAGAAAATTGAAAATTTTGGTTAAGTTGTGTGTTAAGGTCCATTTTATTCCTAAAGTATCAAAGCTATTGCTTTCATACTTGCAACACTTACTAACTACCGTAAGGGGACTGTGCAGGCAAAGTTATGTAACTCTGACTGGCATTTGGACGGAATTATGGGCCCTTTATACTTAGAAAATTGAAAGTTTGGTTAAGTTTTGTGTTTTGGTCCACTTTACCCCTAAAGTATCATAGAAATTGCTTTCATACTTGGAACACTCGCAAACTATCATAAGGGTACAGTAAAAGGACAAGTTGCATAACTCTGGATGTCATTTTTAAGGAATTATGGCCCTTTTTTGACTTACGGTAGTAACTTTGAATATATGGTTAAATTTTGTGTTTCGATCCACTTTACTTCTTAAGTATCAAGGCTATTGCTTTCAAACTTCAAATACTTTCATGCTATCATGAGGTTACTGTACCTGGCAAGTTGAATTTTACCTTGACCTTTGAATGACCTTGACTCTCAAGGTCAAATTATTAAATTTCTCTAAAATTGCCATAACTTCTTTATTTATGATTAGATTTGATTGATACTTTGACAAAACTACTCTTACCTGACATACCACAATAGACTCCACCCAAACCATCGCCCGTGCCCCCCCCCAACCCCCCCCCCCCCCCTATTTTTTTTTTTTTTTTTTTTTTTTTTTTAAGATCATCTCACAAATGACCACCACACCCTCACACTATACCCCCCCCCACCCCACCCCCTCCCCAATTTTTTTTTTTTAACGGTTAAAAAACAAAACTATTTATTTTGATTATTTTATGTTTGAAATACCGTCCAACCATCGCACCCAAGAATCCCCACCCCCCCCTCCCCCCACCCGAATCCCCCCCCCCCCATTTTTTTTTTTTTTTTTTTTTTTTAAGATCATCTCACAAATTACCACCACACCCTCACACTATACCCCCCACCTCACCCCCCCCCCCCCAATTTTTTTTTATGAAACGGTTAAAAAACACAAATATTTATTTTTATTATTTTATGTTTGAAATACCGTCCAACCATCGCACCCAAGAATCCCCCCCACCCCCCCCACCCCCCCCCCCACCCCCCCCCACCCCCGATTTTTTTTTCCTTTTTTTCGCATTTTTGGAAGAAAATGTAATAAATGTCCACACCCCCACACAATGCACCGCTCTTCACTCCACCCCTCCCTCCTTTGTGATTGAAAATGAGAGTCCCTTCACCTTTAAAAAGAAAATAGATGAGCGGTCTGCACCCGCAAGGCGGTGCTCTTGTTTTGACTTATTGTCTTTAAATAAATATCATGATTGATATTTCTGCCTGATTATTAAATTTGGTCCTTTTTTTATAAATGAATGACAAAGAAAGTAAAAGCACGTGCTTTAAAATGGGTTTTACTTCTGTTGTTTTTCAGACTTGACAAGGATTAGTCGAAGGATTTGTAACGTTTTAAGGCGCGAAGCTGTGTTAGAATTAGATGAACACCATCAAACCACACGGAAGGTGTTATGCTGCAGGTAAATAATCAAAACCACAGTGACAGAGATGGACCCAGCATCATTCTGTGATGTTAACGGAAAGCTTTTTCAACTAACTATGCAAACATACCATTTAATATGTATTTTGGCATAATCAAAACAAAGTGTGTGTATTGATATTTGTGTATATTTATGTGTTTTGTATTTATGTTATTAATGAAATTGATTAGATGAATATAAAATCTGAGAATATATGTTAATAAAACAATTGTTTCAAAACAAATAACAATATAAATCCAATGATGATTGTTTGTGGTCTATTAAGTTCATTTAGTTTCCATGCAATATCATCTCCATATGAATATCTTAAGTTTATCCAAATAAACACTTCATTAATAATAACATTGCTTTAAAACCAGCATGCACATGTTACAATAGAAATTAAAGCACCAAGTACATTAAGAAGTACATCAGTATTCGCAAAGTAACAAATCTTGCTATACAAACATATAAATGATCTAATTAACACGTAACAAATGATCATCGCAAAAAAGTCTTGGCTTTGGGGGTTTATTATACCAACAAACATATTTATTGTATTAAAACTTCATGAACTCAATTTCAATTGAAATCTGAAAAACTGAAAATAGTGTAAGATGTTTAATGAAAATACTCATTCGACCCGTTCATCAAAGGGGCTGCAAGATCTTGTTACCGCCGCACCAAGTTATAAACAATACATGTTCAATTTGTTGAATTGTCAAATTTGTATTTAATGTGTACTTTGATTGTTTTCTTTCACTGCAATACTTGCACCATCTGGTAACAAAACAAAAAGTCTTTTAAACTTTTGAACATTAACTATATATGACAACTTTTCATTGATCAAGATATCTCAGTACGTCTCTTGAAGGTGCTTCCAAAAATACTTTAATCTCCCTGAAAAGAACAAAATACACATGAAATTAACTGTAAAACTTTAAAAAAAAATATAATTGTCATGCGTGATATATAAGATAGCTCAATAGGATTTAGATACGAATACATGATTTTACAGAAAAAAAAGTTATTGATCCTTTTGTCTATTTGTTTAAATAATGTTGTATTATCTCTTTATGCTTATTTAATAACTCTCGTTACGGTCTACAGGGGTTTTTTTTACTAAGAAAGTGACGCCGATATTCGGCGTCTTCCCCTACCAGAATTTTTCCCCTTAAAATACAATTTCCCCACCAAAAATATCATTTTTCACCAAAATATAATATTTTCTCTCAAAGAAATGTTTATTTTTCCTTGGGGCATTCGACAATTATCCAATTTGCACCATGT
This sequence comes from Dreissena polymorpha, assembly GCF_020536995.1. Classification (NCBI taxonomy): domain Eukaryota; kingdom Metazoa; phylum Mollusca; class Bivalvia; order Myida; family Dreissenidae; genus Dreissena; species Dreissena polymorpha. The sequence goes on along the minus strand of NC_068362.1, from coordinate 100,191,567 downwards.
ACAACGAATTCGCGCTCTCTCTCTCCAGACGAACACACAACATCTGGGAATCCCAGTTATTCTAAATATAGCTCTTAAATAACGTCATGTAAACTGGGCAACTAATCGTAATAATCATGTGACTATTTTACTGGATACCGGTCTTGCGCGAGAAGGGTGTTTCGTCAATTAATTACCGGAAACCAGTCGAATTTTCATCCGGGCTATGTGCAAGCCGAGGTTTAAACGTGAAAACAGAAAAAAATGTCTCACAATTAGCGTTCTTACACAAACAAAATAAAACATTCGAACTCGGAAGATACTGAACGCATCGAGGCATTTTTATACGCCCGTCTATGACGGGACGTATTATGGTATACCCCGCGTCTGTCCGTCCGTCCGTCCGTCTGTCCGTCCGTCCGTCTGTTAATGTCGTACGCTACGTCAAATATCCTTTGACAGATTTTCTTCAAATTTTAACACAATCTTAATATTGATAAACCCTGATCCCCTTTCCAGGGTTCGCACAGGGCTTGAAAAGTGCTTGAAAACGAGTCCAAGGCTTGAAAAGCCCTTGAACAAAGGTTGGCCTTGAAAAAGTGCTTGAAAAGTGCTTATTTCATGTAAAAAAGCCTTGAAAATGTTTTTTTTATGCTCAAAATTACTTTTATCATCGCTTTAATTATTTTACTTAAATCGTTCTTAAGAGAAATATTATGAAAATTTATCATAAATTCCTTCGCGCAAAAAAGTTGAATACGAAATATAAGTTGTGTACACTATTTAGTACGAAACGTTATGTGTACATGTCACAGATTATGTGTACTACGTCAGAGGTTCTCCATTGTGATCAATTTTTGCGAGTAAAATCGCAGGGATGGAGAAGTGTCCTTTCAAACCAGGGTGGTTAACTGAATAAGAGGAGAGAGCTGGAAGAACTGGAAAAGGAAATCAATTCTGTTAAAGACAAAATGTTATAGTAACTGACTGCTGTTTAAATGTAATGAACTAGTCTGCTTGATGTGAGCATGGAAAAAGACAATGTGTTTGTATGTAATAACTTTTAAAAGTAAATACAGTACAGCCAATGCGGAACAAACGTATTTCGCGATCCGCGGCGGCAAGGCTAAATGAGTCGATGCCGCGTCAGTATGCGGCGGCAAGTCGCATTTCGCTGCGAAACTTCGCATCTGTCCGCCGAGGCATGCCGCGATCCGCGACATGATGCCGAGTCGATGCGCATCATGAAATAAAAAATATTTTTAAAATTTTTAGTTACATGTAGTAAACAAATTTTGAAAGAACAATTATAATAATAATTAAAATCATAATAAATTTATTGTGCGCAGAGTGTATTAGCATAAACATGTAAGCATAGTTAATGTGTCTGGCCAATTAAGTTTGTTTCCCGCCCGTAGTGTATGTATTTCACACATAAACAATGTCACGTAATTATGTTTTCGCACATACAAGTGATAAGGCTCCAGCATATGGTGGATTTATCAATTAATTGCATGTTGATTTTGCTATTATATTTAAGCTGAGAAAATTAGCTGTTTGAAGCCACATCAATAATCAAGACGGTGAGGACGTATTTGTTGTTTTGTTAATTATCAGCTTATTATAACTATTGTTTGAATATGTGTATGTAAACACGTTTTATTTTGTTCATATTATACAGTTTATATCGCTACTAATTACCCGATAATTCTGTATATTCCAGTTTTAAAGCAAATGCTGGTAAATATTTACGATACACAAACATTCTCGATATTTCCTTAAGTATCAAATACATTTTGGCATGTGTTACTATTTATAGAGATGATGAAATAACGTCTAATCGGGGCTTTTTTTTCAACTGAACACGCGATTTACGCGTGACGTGATGTTCATGTATTTATACAACACAAAATACACCCAAACTTTCCAAACGACGTTTTACATGTCTGCATAATTTTCGCGCGCTTTTTATGAAACAAATGGTATTTTAGCACTGTTTATTTGACACTAGAATTTGCTAAAGTTCGCGTTAGCATTAAAATTCGGAAGTGTGTTACGGATTACAAATTTAATAATGATAATCGAACGAAACATTAACAGTTGCGTGTAATTTATTATACGCTTCCCATACATGTATGTACATGTAGGTGGATAACTTTTCACTCGATCCGCCGCGTACGTATGCGGCGGATTAACTCCGCGAAAGTACGCGAGGTTAATACAGACTCTGCGTCGTTGCGCGGATCGATGCCGATTGCCACGGCGATACGCCGCGTGAACACACGATTCGGCGGCTGCGTACTAATAATCTGGCCGTGGTGTAGCCGCGGATTATGTTTGTGCCGCGTTGGCTGTACTGTACATATGTGAGACTCATTGAGTTATGGATGGATAACCTGTATTTCTATGTAATAACTAGAAATAACATGTATGAGTTATTGTGGAATAAGTGTAATGTGTTTGAGCAAATAAAAAAAAAGATATTTACTATGTTAATCTGGTTTGAAAATGCAGTTTTTAAAGGAAACTAACGTACGGTTCTCGGCCTTGAAAATGAAAATTTGGCCTTGAAAAGTCCTTGAAAAGTGCTTGAATTTAGGTTTGAGATTTCTGTTTGAACCATGCTTTCGTTTTTGACGGAATTCTGAATTGTCGTTCCAGAGTTATGGGACTTTGTTCATCAAAATTTCGTGATTTCATTGAATGTCCTACTGTAGCTCAAATATCCTTCGATGGATTTTTTTCAAATTTCAACACAATCTTAATATTGATAAACCCTGATCCCCTTTCATTTTTGACGGAATTCTGAATTGTCGTTCCAGAGTTATGGGACTTTGTTCGTCAAAATTTCGTGATTTCATTGAATGTCCTACCGTAGCTCAAATATCCTTCGATGGATTTTTTTCAAATTTCAACACAATCTTAATATTGATAAACCCTGATCCCCTTTCGTTTTTGACGGAATTCTGAATTGTTGTTCCAGAGTTATGGGACTTTGTTCGTCAAAATTTCGTGATTTCATTGAATGTCCTACCGTAGCTCAAATATCCTTCGATGGATTTTTTTCTAATTTCAACACAATCTTAATATTGATAAACCCTGATCCCCTTTCGTTTTTGACGGAATTCTGAATTGTTGTTCCAGAGTCAAAATATCTATAACAGGTTTACTTCAACTCCATATCCTCTAAAGAAATGCATACATATACTCAAAAAAAGATATGGTATGAATGTCAAGGAGACGGCGCTCCATGCTCATGTACTTATAAAATAAACCATGTATTCAAATACAAATAAACTGAAGTAAAAAAATGATTCAAAGGGTTATTTATTACCTTACTACTTCATTGGCGAACGACGGGCGTATCATGCGCTCATGGCGCAGCTCCTCAGTTTAAGAAAGAATCATCGAAAACCGTTATAACCCAGCAGGATTCCGAGGTAATCAACATCGAACATTGTGAAAGTGAAAGTAGACAATCGGCAGCTGCCGCTCCTTTCCCTTCCAATACTGTAGCAAATCAAGATCGTCAACCCATTCATCATGAAATTGAAATCACAAAATTGACATCGTTCCCCGGCCCCAGTACAAAAATATAGTTGAAAACATTTCCCATTATTAGATCTACACCTGCAACTTTATTAAGGACTTTGACTTTAATACCTGTTAAATGTGTTTAAGAACAAAAAGGACAGAGACAAGTCTCTTTTGATGAGTTATTGACATTGAAATGAACAGTTTTTATTTTTTCCCCTAATATCTCTCTTTCGCACTCTTTTTTTCCCCTTTTTACCCTGCGTCCAGCGTCTTCCCCTTTCTCTAAAAAAAACCCCTGGTCTAATATGTTTACACATTCCTGATAAAAAGCACACAACCATAAGTTCAATAACACTTTTTGTAATTTTGTTACAATTATATTCACATGACATTTTGCACAAACAATCCTTACGATTTTGTGTATTAAACAAGTGCCTTAGTCGAAAGTAACAATTCACTGAAAATTTAACATTTTGTAACAATCAATTTTATAGAAACTCACAAGAAAAGGTTTGCCGCAACAGAAATATTTTCCTTCCCGTGCGTGGGTGGCTTTGTGTTTGGAGATTCCCGACTGTGTTTTGACCTCTCTACCACACTGTTCCCAAACAAATGTCATTCTACAAGTAAAAAATATTAATATAAATTATCGACAATCATGATAATTTTGAGTAACATGAACGTCATGATTATCATATTTTAAGCACGCAAAACAGTACCAACAATGTTTTATTGACCAACTTTTGTTATTTAGACAGACTCAAAACATTATTGATGTTTATGTCAATCTTTCGATTCTCTAGTTTAGTTTGTATACAACACATAGCATTTCAAAAATGTGTCCCACACATAGCATTATTGCATTTTTAAGCACACACTCCGAATCAGAAGTATTTGTGCAAACATACAATGTATGTAGCTTCTCTATGAAGAATTACAATGTCCGCCCTATTTTTTAAACCTTTGACAATACATGTATTATAATGAACGTTTTTGTTGATTGAATAAAAAATATACCACACGTAGCATTTCAATTCGTGTCTTTTCAAACGCGCGGTTGCACTTTTTGGAAAAAATACTAAATTAATTTTGCGCAAACTTAACACATTTGTGTATTTTGACAATGACCGGGCTCTCGTCTTTATTTTTTTGAAAATGGTTTTGAATTAATGAAGAAACTATCAAAAACGTTACCTGAAGCGATGGTTTGTTGACATCCGATTGTCCCACACATAGCCGAAAAAGTCACGTGGTACAGGCACCTTGTATTTTGATTGTCAGACAACAGTACCTGATTAATGAATTCCCTGCCTTGGTCAGTTAAAATTGCATTCATTGCCCCATGTCTGTATATTAACTTCTTAATGCACTTGGAAACTTGCTGTGCAGACTTGTCTGGGATTGCGAAAGCTTCCACCCATTTTGTATAATAATCTGTCGCGGTGAAGATATATTTATTTCCAGCTGGTGTCTCCGCATAGGGACCCCATTAAATAAAAGCCTACCAATTCAAAAGGTTGTGTGACCTATAATAAACAAAATGTTTGTTTTTCCTTTACATGACAAGAGATAGTAGTTGGTCTTAGGAGGCTTATTTGAGATTAATTCATTAGTGCCAATTAACAATTAAATTATCTACAGATATATGTCCCTGCTGAAGTGTGAAAAATTGGCACACATTTAACAACGCCAAATGTTAATGTTTTAAAGGCAATCTGATAATAATTAACATTTTTTTGGCAAGTTAAACATTCTGTTTACCATTTTTTATCACATGATAATCATCTAATCATCGTTAACTGTGGTCAAAGAAGAGACTTGAATTATCTTTTGCCTAACAAAGAAATTATTTAAAATTAAATTCAAACATATCCTTTGGTAGTTAATACTAAGCTACTAAGCTATAGGTGATGTTATGCACAGGAATATAGGAACATCAAATGCATTAGATATATTGCCAGTGTTTCAATTGCTTGCTTATGTTTGTTATTAAAAAAAACATTATACCTGTCTCATGTAAAAGAAAACATAAACCTTCAACAATTATACTAAGCGAACTTACATTGATTGATCTTAGTTCTGGCTTCTTAGGTGGTTTCATTGGATCCGACTTTTGACATTGAATGCACTTCCTTACCTATAAAATTTACATTAAAAATTTTACATTATTGACATTACTCATGTAAATGTGATGTTAACCAAGAAGAAGAAATAATGTTTTGCCTAAGCATTTCATATTTAGTTGATTGCATGGTCAATTTGCTTTCAAACTGAAATTAGTTTTTTAATAATGTTTGTTTGACACACATGTAAACATAAACACTGCTATAATCAAACATTTATAACTTTAAACGAGTCCAGAATTTTAGTACCTTAAATTTGTGAGCATATTATTATGGAAAAGACATAATTGAATAATGTTAGACCCATATAAGGGAATATATATCAAGATATGTTAACAATACTCCTTTAGTAGTCCAATAAAATTATATACTTTAATTTGAAAACAAGCCTATAACAACATACATAGTCCCGTACATCCGACGTCATCTTTGGCCACCAATATCTGATTTTGATGGCATCATTAGTTTTGTTGAAACCACTGTGACCTCCAATGCCACTTGAATGGAATTCTTTGAGAACAGCCTCTGTTTCACCCACTGACACAACCTTTACCCCACATAGTACTCCTGGAACAATTTTGTAGAGGTCATCATCTGCAAAAAACATATAGAATTTATGAAGAAACACCACTTATACATAAAAAATCATGTTATGTATAACGAAGACTTTGGCATTCATATCTCACAGACATATTAAGTCATCACCACGACCTCCTTCATCAACATCCTTATTGCATGCTTAGAGTTGGTCTGACAAATCTCACAGGCAGTTATGCTCATGATATCATGAGAAAGACCTGAGTCTCCACCACTACCACCTTTATCATCATCATTATTGCATACAGAGAGTTGGTTTGACATGGCAGTAATAGTCATGTTATTATGAGAAAGGTCAGTCCCCGTCACTACCACCTTTATAATCATCATTATTTCATACAGAGAGTTGGTCTGACAAATCTCACAGGAAGTAATAAACATGTGATCTTTACGAAGACAAGTTACCGCCACTTTTACTTTTATCATCACCATAATTGCATACATAGAGTTGGTCTTACAATACTCAAGGGCAGCAATAATCATGTTATCATGAGAAAGACAAGTCAACATTACTGCCATCTTCTTCATCATCATCATTATTGCATACAGAGAGTTGGTCTGAGAAATCTACGAGGCAGTAATAAACGTATAATAAAGAGAAAGACAAGTTACCGACAGTAACAACTTCATAATCATAATTATTGTGTACAGAGAGTTGGTCTGAAAAATCTCACAGGCAGAAATAAACTTGAAATCAAGAGAAAGACAAGTCACTATCACTACCTCCACTACCACCTTCATCACAATCATTATTGCATACAGAGAGTTGGTCTGACAAATCCCACAGGCACTTATAATCATGTTATCAAGAGAAAGACAAGTCACCACCTACACCACCTTTATCATCATCAGTATTGCATACATAGAGTTGGTCTGACAAATCTCATGGATGTAATTAGCAATGTATTCATGAGAAAGGCAAGTAACTGTCACTACCACCTTCATCACAATCATTATTGCATACAAGGAGTTGGTTTGACCAAATCTTACAGGCACTTATAATCATATGTTATCTAAGTAAGACAAGTCACCACCTACACCACCTTTATCATCATCATTATTGCATACATAGAGTTGGTCTGACAAATCTCACGGGATGTAATTAGCAATGTATTCATGAGAAAGGTAAGTAACCGCCACTACTACCTTCATAAAAATCATTATTGCATACAGAGAGTTGGTCTGACAAATCTCACAGTCACAAATAATCATATATAATCATGAGAAAGACAAGTAACCACCTACACCACCTTTATCATGATCATTATTGCATACATAGAGTTGGTCTGACAAATCTCACGGAATGTAATTAGTAATGTATTCATGAGAAAGGCTAGTAACCGCCACTACAACCTTCATCACAATCATTATTGCATACAGAGAGTTGGTCTGAGAAATCTCACAGGCACTTATAATCATGTAATCAAGAAAAGACAAGTCACCACCTATACCACCTTTATCATCATCATACAGAGAGTTGGTTTGACAAATCTCACAGGCACTAATAATCATGTGTTATCAAGAGAAAGACAAGTCAGCACCTACACCACCTTTATCATCATCATTATTGCATACATAGAGTTGGTCTGACAAATCTCACGGGATGTAATTAGCAATGTGTTCATGAGAAAGGCAAGTAACCGCCACTACCACCTTCATCATAATCACGATTGCATACAGAGAGTTGGTTTGACAAATCTCACAGGCACTTATAATCATATGTTATCAAGAGAAAAACAAGTCAGCACCTACACCACCTTTATCATCATCATTATTGCATACATAGAGTTGGTCTGAAAAATCTCACGGGATGTAATTAGCAATGTATTCATGAGAAAGGCAAGTAACCGCCACTACCACCTTCATCATTATCACGATTGCATACAGAGAGTTGGTCTGACAAATCTCATAGGCACTTATAATCATGATACCAAGAGAAAGACAAGTCACCACCTACACCACCTTTATCATCATCAGTATTGCATACATAGAGTTGGTCTGACAAATTTTACGGGATGGTATTATCAATGTATTCATGAGAAGGGCAAGTAACCTCCACTACCACCTTTATCACATTCATTATTGCATACAGAGAGTTGGTCTGACAAATCTCACAGTCACAAATAATCATATGTTATCATGAGGAAGACAAGTAACCACCTACACCACCTTTATCATAATCATTATTGCATACATAGAGTTGGTCTGACAAATCTCACAGGATGTAATTAGCAATGTATTCATGAGAAAGGCAAGTAACCACCACTACCACCTTCATCATAATCATTATTGTATACAGAGAGGTGTTCTGACAAATCTCACAGGCACTTATAATCATGATATCAAGAGAAAGACAAGTCACCACCTACACCACCTTTATCATCATCAGTATTGCATACATAGAGTTGGTCTGACAAATCTCACGGATGTAATTAGCAATGTATTCATGAGAAAGGCACGTAACCGCCACTACCACCTTCATCACAATCATTATTGCATACAGAGAGTTGGTCTGAAAAATCCAATGTTACACCTTATGTAACAGTCCTTTTATGTTCCAGGCCTTTTATGTACCTCTTTGAAACTTTATGTACCACCTATATATTATATTGGTGTTATATTGTCCATTCTTTCATAGCAGTATGAATGGGTAATAATTACCTGTGTAAACAACTTTGATTAATTTGACTCAAGTGTTGAGTGAGTCAAATTTGAGTTAATCAAATAGCTTTTTTATTTTAACACATTAAATTAATGTGTTCGCGTAAATATTATTTAAAAAACTGATTCAGATATAAACCTGAGAAGCTTATTATCTCAGTTGTTACTAAATAAAATATTGCTGAATTATATTTTATATCTTTTTTGTTATTCCCTTCTCAAAATAAAATGCACTTTTTTTAACAAAATACACTTTAAAAAGTGTATTTTTTCTGAATTTTTACCGAAAAGTGTATGTTTTCTGCATTTTTTTCATAATTAAGTGCACTTAAGTGCATTTTTTTGTATTTTCTTTATCTTTAAGTGTATTTTACTGTACTTTAAGTGTATCTTCTGTAGACAAAGTGCATCTTTTTATGCAATAAGTGCATTTTTTTAATGAAGTGCATTTTTTGTGCATATTAGTGTATCTTCTGATTAGCAAAAAAATATTCTTTCTGTACAAGTGTAGTTTTAGTGCATCTTCATAAAAAAAAGCAACTTCATAGCAAATAACTGAAGTTAAAGGACAGAGATATAGTGTTTAATAGGAGGATTGTACTGAATTCTTTTTTATCTTAACATAATGTTTATGGTCTAATTATTGCATTTTGTCTGCTCATAAAATATGTGAATGTGAATCAGTAGAGCAGCTTTTAAAAGGAAAAGTACAACTAAATCAGGCTGTGGGTAAATAATTAAAAATATTGAAAGTGTCAAAAATATTATGTGGGCTTGCCAGAATCAATTATATCTCCACAACATAAAAAACAAGTATTTGAACTTTCTTACACTGATATTTAACCCCAATTCAATTAATTTCTACCACATTGACTATAATCATACATTTTAAAAGTCAATGTAAATAATATTTATAATATTATTATTATTTCCTATCAGAACTGATCAGCTGGTGAACTGCTCTATAAAGGGTTGTTTATGAATGCATTCTTTGTAAGGAACAGTGTATAACAACAAATATACTAATATAGTGACAGGGGCTAAGCTGCTAAATATTGTTAGCATGTATGCAGTGATTTTCTTTGGAAATTCAAAACAACCTGTACATTGTACGTACTGGCTCTCAGAAGGGCATATTTTAGCGCAATAATGAACAAAAAAAGGAAGATCTTAAAAATAAGGTATAGATTTATATAAATTTCATGAATACGGTTCATTTATCATATATTAGGATCCAGAATATGATTGAATTAAATGTGCTGCTTTTGTCTATATTAAAAAGGGATTTGGAATTAATGTAAAATACAAAAATCTAGTAAATGATAGGGAAAACATTTTAGCTTAAGGAGGGGAAAACTTTAATATTTTTGAAGCGGAAACCACCTGTATTTGGCTCTTAATCAGTTACCGGTAATCAGAGGGGAGAAAAATCACTGGTATGAACTTGATATTTTCAGTTGTTAATTCCAGATAGGCAATAGCCCGTTTGAATCCTCTCTTTTATGTAGATATGTAACATTTGTTTTTGTTTTTTAAGGTTAAACATTCTAATAAAAGTGTGTACTTATCTATTGAATTGTACTTTTTGTTTTTTATGTATGTGTTTACACAAACCTTTCATTTAAAGAATGAATGCTGACTTCAAAATGATGGGATTTTTTTTTATAATTTGGTTTAATTTTTAAGCATATTAATTTGAAGTGATGAAAAGTGATGAAAAGTGCACTTGAGCGTATAATGCGCTTAAAAAATTCACTTCCAACACTTCATTAAGTGTATCATTTGTATGACTGAAAATGCACTCAAGTGTATTAATGCGCTTAAAAATTCACTTTTAATACTGTAAGGTGTATTATTTGTATGACCGGGAATGCACTCAAGTGTATTAATGCGCTTTAAAAAAATCCACTTTGAATACTCAATGAAGTGTTGTATTTGTATGTCTGGAAATGCACTCAAGTGTATTAATGCGCTTAAAAAATTCACTTTGAATACTCCATGAAGTGTATTATTTGTATGAGTTAAAATACACTCAAGTGTATTGATGCACTTGAAAGATTACTTAAGTTACTGATAAGTGTATAATTTGGAATTACAGACGTTTTGCATCCAAGTTTTTTCGCACCCTAGTTATTTCGCCCCCAAGACGTTTCCGCCCTGGTCGTTTCGCACCTGGTCGTTTCGCCCCCATACTAGCGGAACACTAGTTGTTGAGTAGTTTAATTGGTGACCATTATAGAATTTTAATAAGAGGATATTTATCACGTCAATGATTAAACTTATAGTCTAGACTCTAGAGTAGTAACAAAAAACTTCTACTGATAATTACTGTTTTACCTTAAATGTTCCTTCGATGAACCAGCGTTTAGTGTTTCGCAACAAACGGAGTTGATCCTGGGTGGCGAACAGGATGTGTCTGGCCTCTTGTACCTGTATGTCCCCAATGATGAATTCTCTGCATTGTAGATAGTCATAGTTGATCTCACCTCATCACCTTACTCCGGACACTGCAGGTCCAAAGGGTGGACATCTTTAGGTTTTTCTAAAATGTAATGCAAGATTTCTCAAAAGTAAATGAAAAACGCACTTTTTAGAAATGGGCTTATACAATGCAATTATTGTACATATATGTATGTATATTGATGCGCTTATACCTTTACACCGTATGTGTATCCGGCACTGCTCACCAACAGCTTTCCGCCTCTTTTTTACTTCCTTTTTCAAACACTTCGTACGTCGTCGTCGTCTTGTCAATGGCCTAGGAATCCAATGATTCTTCCAACACAGAGCTGTAATACAAAGTCATGATACCAGACTATTGGTAATACAATATAATATTGTCGGTATAATTAAATATCATCGGTACATTTTCAATGTCATTTCAACAAAAAGTATTATGCGATTAACGATTCTACGGGTCTTACTTTTCTTGAGTTTCTGTGTTGACTTCTATTTCTCTATCAGTAATATTAAACGACAATTCGTTGCGTCATTGTCGTCTCTGCTGTCGTCCCCGTTTCCAGTTGTGACGTCCATTTCGTTTCCGGTAATGTGATCACCGTCAATATCGCCGTCATCGTCCACGTTTCCAGTTGTGTCGTCCATTTTAGTTTCCGATAATTTGATCACCAATGTGATCACCGTCGACATCGCCGTCATCGTCCACGTTTCCCATTGTGTTGTCCATTTCATCTGTGCCGTTTCCGGTAATGTGGTCTCCGTTGAAATCGCCGTCATCGTTCACATTTTCGGTAGTGTCGTTCATTTTGTCGGTTCCGTTTCTTTCAATCAGCACATTCCCTTCTGCCCGTGTACCGTCCAAGTCCTTGTCGATAACGTTGTCACCAATGTCGCTAATGTCGAATCCCATTTCCCAATTTGCAGCAAAATCATCGACATCAATATCGGCCTCTGATCTATGTGTCTGTTCTTTTTTAGAACAAGGACTGCTCGCATCCTGACGTCACAGCGGCTTTGTATTCCTCAAGAGAAATACCTGTGAAACGAAGGAATTATTGTTTAATTACTGCATAGCCTCTCTCAAAATAAATACATCTAAAACAAAGGTCTCGATCTTAGAAAAAAACGCCATACAAATTACAACTTCTACCTTTACGGAGAATTATTAGATATAACAGCCCAAACACTAGCAGAACGCGAAAATAGAGCTCTCCATAGACTTTTCACTATTATAAATCAATACGAAAAAATACATACAAAACTACTGCCATGTTATTTAATGTTTGTATAAGTAAATAATTCTTCAATTTTCTCGTATTACAATTTAAAATATAATTATATTGATTAAGTACTGATGAATTACTGTCTTTTTGTCAACTACATACAAAACTACTTAGACTATAGCCATGTTATTTAATAAATTACATAAAATATATCGATGAATTATATAATAACTTTTTTATAATAAGTAAATGTATATCGTTTCATTAGTAAATCAAGTACAAATAATACAAATAACCCTAAAAAAAACGACATTTTATAAAATCATTTTTACTGTGAAGCGAATACACGATGATCTTTATCTGATAGTTAACATAACATTACGCAACAACATCGGATTAGGGGCAATGTTCTAACAGATGAGCTGTCCACATTGAATGGCATGTTTATATCACCTGTTCAGACTGTTAATCAAATATCCATTTAGGGAGCACTTTAAAAGAAAACTGATTTGTTTATTTATTGACAATCAAAGGCGGGTGTCAGTAATTGATTGTTGCCCAAGCACTACTTTGTGCGTAAGCTGTCAAGTTAATAAATGGAAATTATCGCAGTTAAGATGTTTAATTATGTATTACGACTTTAACATTATAATATGTCATCACTTTCTTATTATTACTTCCATTTACAAAGTCATTTTTAATTGAATTTAATAAATAATTTAATACTAATAGAATATCACGCATACAAGAAACCAAATGCTTTGTTTCCATACATTGTATTGTATTAAATATGAAATTGCACTACATGAATATTTGTTTGAATGTAATAGAACAGAACACATAGTTTATTCGAGTATACATAGCACACAATAATAATTTACAGCAAAGCACATTTTATAAACTGAATGAGTCGTAATTATTTACATTACAATATATAGCGTTTTCACATTTCGTTTTCTACAAATGGTAAGCGCTATAGCTACCATAACTAACACCTGTTTTATCACAATTACATAATGAGGGAATGAAATACATTGTTAATTTAAGACCCATTCTATTTAAATTAATGGTCAATTTCCTCAAATATATATATCTATATGACCCGCTTATAAAAGATACTCATATCAAATTGATTGGATTGTGATTATCAAGTCAATTAAAACAAGGGCTGTTTGTAAAACATGCATGCCCCCAATATGGGCTGTCCGTTGTAGTGGCAGCCATTGTGTGAATACGTTTTTTGTCACTGTGACCTTGACCTTTGACCTAGTGACCTCAAAATTAAAAGGGGTCATCTGCGAGTCATGATCAATCTACCCATTAAGTTTCATGATCCTAGGCATATGCGTTCTTGAGTTATCATCCGAAAACCATTTTACTATTTCGGGTCACCGTGACCTTGACCTTTGACCTAGTGACCTCAAAATCAATAGGGGTCATCTGCGAGTCATGATCAATCTACCCATGAATTTTCATGATCCTAGGCATATGCGTTCTTGAGTTATCATCCGAAAATCATTATACTTTTTCGGGTCACCGTGACCTTGACCTTTGACCTCGTGACCTCAAAATCAATAGGGGTCATCTGCAAGTCATGATCTATCTAATGATGAAGTTTCATGATCCTAGGCGTATGCGTTCTTGAGTTATCATCCGGAAACCATTTTACTATTCCGGGTCACCGTGACCTTTGACCTAGTGACCTCAAAATCAATAGGGGTCATCTGCGAGTCATGATCAATGTACCTATGAAGTTTCATGATCCTAGGCCCAAGCGTTCTTGAGTTATCATCCGGAAACCACCTGACCGACAGACCGACAGACATGAGCAAAGCAATATACCCCCTCTTCTTCAAAGGGGGGCATAAAAATATCTTTGATTTTGTATGAGTAACTAACTATTATTCAACTGACTCACCTGTTTTGCACGTTCGATGCTGCCAACCCGAGCATGAATCACATTGGACCGCGTGTTGCCGAGGTCGTACTTCAGTGCTGCATCTTATGCATGGAAAATCCATGTTGCACACTACTCCCATTCACAACTATTAAACTATCACAGTTTCAAACACTATAATCTTACACTTTATAAGACAAAATGTTGAATGTTATAAAAAAAATCACTATTATAAAATCCTGTTTTTATAGGTCCAACACTAGATCTATGCACTGGTCTGACTTTGACTGCATTCATTTTACATAAATATATATACTTATGGTGGCTAATTGCTTTTATCACCTACCCTTTGTCGGATTAACGCGTGATATACTTACATTATTGATTCAGGGTACTTTCTTTGATAATTATATAATGGTCACCAATTAAACTACTCAACACCTAGTGTTCCGCTAATATGGGGGCGAAACGACCAGGTGCATGATATACGTACATTATTGATTCAGGGTACTTTCTTTGATGATTATATAATGGTCACCAATTAAACTACTCAACACCTAGTGTTCCGCTAATATGGTGGCGAAACAACCAGGTGCGAAAAGACCAGGGCGGAAACGTCTTGGGGGCGAAACATCCGAGGACCATAATATTTGTATGACTGGAAATGCACTCAAGTGTATTAATGCGCTTAAAAAATTCGCTTTTAATTCTGTAATGTGTATTATTTGAATGACTGGAAATGCACTCATGTGTAATAATGCGCTTTTAAAAAATTTACTTTGACCATGAAGTGTATCATTTGTATGTCTTAAAATACACTCAAGTGTATAAATGCACTTAAAAATAAACTTAAGCGCACTTATTATCATAATAAACGCACTTAAGTGTATTATTTAGTGGAAAAAAAATACACTTAAATGTATAAACACACTAGTAAAAAGTGTTTTTTTAACAGAATAAAATGCACTTGTTAAGCGAAAAATACGTGCCAATAACATGCACATTAAATTTGCATTTAATGTGCATTAAATGCGCATTTAGTGCACTTTTTCGAGAAGGGTTGTGAAGAACCAAAAATTTGAAAGTAAATTTGAATCTTAAAATGTAGAAAAAAAATCTGCATTACATTTGAAAATTTGTTCACATAAGTAGTTATAAACTGATTTTGTTTCCATTGTAAAGAACCAAAAAATGTGAATCTAAATTAAATGTAGAAAATTAAAAAAATCTAAATTAGAATTTAGACTATAAGACAATCTGGCAAAAAAAATCTATTACAATATATATGTCTAAATTCATTAATAATATCACTCAAAATACATTTAATTAATAAAACACAATCATATTAAACCATATATTATTTTTTTCTATATATTATACATATGGTACATTAAGTGTCAGATAGTGGTACATAAAGAGCTGGTACATGAACAGACTGGTAGGTAAGGTGTAACATTAAAAAAATCTCACAGACACTAATAATCATATGTAATCATGAGAAAGAAAAGTCACCACCATTACCACCTTGGTTTAGGTCCAGATCAAAGGCCGAAACCCAAAAAGGCCGCATACCAAAAAGGCCTTACCAAAAAGGCCCCAAAGCATACCAAGAAGGCCAAAAAATGAACCAAAAAGGCCTTAAAGCAATTATTGTTATTATAGGTTTCAACTTTTGTTTACAAACAAATACACATAAATCAAAATGGAATAAGTCATAAAACAGGTATGAAGTTAATTATTTTCTTTATTTGTTGCTTATGTTTAAATATACATTTACTATATATACAGTCAATGTACAAGCACAATCACACAATTTATATAACAAAATACATACATGCCATAATTTTTCAGACCAATTCCGGGACATTGAATTAAATTGTCCGGGACTTTTGCCGATTTTCCGGGACATGTATAAAATGTAGCGATATTAATAGACATATGCATTTTGGTACGTTTTTTTGTTTCGCATCGTTAATTGCAAAAGTTCGAAAACCTATCCGAAATACACTTGATCTTTTAACGTCAAATTAAACATTACTACTTCTGTTACTTGATACAAGCCACGTGTTTTCAGTGTAAGCATTCTAAACATAGATGGTGACGTCACTGCGTTATTGTTATTAAGACCGGTGTGTAACGCGTAGTTGTTGATACGTCATTTATAACATTTATATAATAAAAAATACAACACTACAGTACCGTTAGATCGTCAACTCAAATCAATTCACAATACATACAACCAATCACAATAAAACAAATACAACAAAACAGTGCCGGTATACTTCTTTGTCCGTTAAACGTGCGAACATAAACTGCTTTTTTTTTTTTTACTCAGCGATGTTGGACTTCAGATGTGTGAATAACTATCCTTTGCCCTAACGCAGCGGGAAATAATGACGTAGTAGAGTAAAGTCCATTAACAACTACATTATACAATGCCGCCTTTTCGGTTTTACCGCGAACGTGAGACAATCGATATGATAACAGGACCCCTGTTAATTGATCAATTTTGACACGTAGCGTAGTCTGCACGTCTGCCTATTTGGGTAGGCATTGTCATGGAGACGCTGCAGATATACACAGATTCGAGGTGCAGTTAAGCATAAGATAAGGTACATGTATATATGGATTTTGTAAATTCCGGGACATTTGACAGATTTCCGGGACAGCGGGACAAGTTCTTTATTTCCGGGACTGTCCCGGACAATCCGGGACGTATGGCATGTATGCAAAATATACAGTTACAAGCAAACATTTACAGACGTTATACAGTCACACTGACAAAATACAACATAATAACATGATAATATTGTTAAACATGTGAATTCTATTTTTTATTAAATCAAATGGCGTACGACATAAAACATGTAGGAACTTTTTTTTCTTTATTACAAAAAATACATTTACAAAAAAATACATAGAATATACTGTGAACGTGGCAAAATACAACATAATTTAAACAATATACATGTGCATTACTCCCGCACAACACCATACACTTGACCGACCTTGGCCGGGAACTCGGAGGTGGTGCATTGGTTCGCCTCATACTTGTCACATAAATTAGATATCGAAAGCGGTCGTTATAATAAGATACTACGCGAAAATAGAAAATGTAAGTTATGCAACAGACACGCTATAGAAAACGAGAGTCACTTTTTACTTGTTTGTCCTTTATATAGAGAAATTAGAAAGGAACATTTAAAACTATATTTTCAAAGGTGGCCAACGTTAAATAAATTTATCATTCTAATGCAGTCGGCTTATTCAAATAACATTATAAACTTTGCTTAATATATTTTTAATGCTAATGAAATGCGTAATAATATAGACAATCTGTTATCATTTTTAATAATATCACATAGAATAATAAAGCATTTATTTCTTTCGGTTTAAGTCTTCCGAATTTAATGCAGCTAGTTTTATATCGTTAAAAGTTAAGAAACTATTTTAAAATGCGCAAGTAATTATCGATAGGTGCCAATAAGTGTCATTTTAAACGACATGTGGGCGTTCTACTAATCCGTTATCAAAACAGATGCCGCAAACTGTGAATGACCCTTAACACTTGGATATATACCATACCATACCATACCATATTCGTTATTGCATAAAACATATACAATGTTTATAGCAAACAGTATATAGAACACATATACAGTGGGTAAGACATACAATCAACAACAATGGTTAACAAGAGCATAGTTAGTACATATGCAAACAATGATGTATAAAATGATATTAACAATTGTTACAATTTGTAATACTTATTTTTTAATCACTATGCAGTGTTCTGGACTTATTTGCAAAAATATGAATTTTGCTAAATTATTCAGTACAATTTTTGATTCTGAGTTTATAAGTGCGGTAAATTTATTTACAGTAGGCCATCTGCAAAAATAAGGTTTGAAGAATTTTTTCTGAGATCCTTGTATTTTGGGCAAACTAACAAAAAGTGATATTCCGATTCTATCGCGTTCATATTGCAAAAAATGCAAAGCCGTTCATTTTGCGGAGTATTTGAATATCGCCCAGTTTCTATAGCAAGCTGATGTGATGACGTTCGCAATTGAGCCAGTGATCGCTTAAGGTAATTTTCTTTGATTACATCTAAGTATTTTTCACGGGTATATGTTGTTTAAATTTTGAGTAAGTTGTTAGTTTGGTTGAATTATTTATGTCAGAGTAACATTTTTGAAAGTACTAATCATATATCCTTTGTCTTACAAGAGTTAAACAGTTGTCATCGATTTCCTCAGAAATCCATATTGAACTCAGACCATGTTCATTTAATATTGTTTTAATTTGTGTAGCCCAATTTTTATTTTTGTATGTTTTATTATTTAAATCATCTGTTTTAAGTCGATAATATAACATTTTTACAGGACTGCTGTCTGGCAAAGTTATAATTTTTTATGTCCCCCACTATAGTAGTGGGGGACATATTGTTTTTGCCCTGTCTGTCTTTTGGTCTGTTGGTCCGTTGGTCTGTCTGTCTGTCTGTTTGCGCCAACTTTAACATTTTGCAATAACTTTTGCTATATTGAAGATAGCAACTTCATATTTGGCATGCATATGTATCTCATGACGCTGCACATTTTGAGTGGTGAAAGGTCAAGGTCATCCTTCAAGGTCAGAGGTCAAATATATGTGGCCAAAATCGCTCATTTTATGAATACTTTTGCAATATTGAAGATAGCAACTTGATATTTGGCATGCATGTGTATCTCATGGAGCTGCACATTTTGAGTGGTGAAAGGTCAAGGTCATCCTTCAAGGTCAGAGGTCAAATATATGTGGCCCAAATCGCTTATTTTAAAAATACTTTTGCAATATTGAATATAGCAACTTGATATTTGGCATGCATGTGCATCTCATGGAGCTGCACATTTTGAGTGGTGAAAGGTCAAGGTCATTCTTCAAGGTCAGAGGTCAAATATATGTGGCCCAAATCGCTTATTTTATGAATTCTTTTGCAATATTGAAGATAGCAACTTGATATTTGGCATGCATGTGTATCTCATGGAGCTGCACATTTTGAGTGGTGAAAGGTCAAGGTCATCCTTCACAAGGTCAAGGTCATCCTTCAAGGTCAAACATCATATAGGGGGACATTGTGTTTCACAAACGCATCTTGTTTCCAATATTTTATCATAATATATTTACGGTGGACTGATAATGGCACTCTTCCCAATTCTCCGTAGAGCGCTGCTGTAGTAGTCGATTTCTTTACTCCTAAAATATATCTTAAAAATTTGGTATGTATAAATTCAACGTCAGTGCCCGGATTTGAGCCCCATATTTCAGCGCAGTAATGTAGTATAGGTCCAACTAATATGTCGAATAATTTAACTTTTTGGGATACTGGAAATTCAAATTGTTCAAATATTTGGGTCAGTTTATGTAACGAGAACGAGGCGTGTTGTGCAAGTATTTTTTTGTGTTCTGAAGAAATTCCCGTTCTTAAATAAAACTGCGCCGAGATATTTAAAGGAATCAACGAATTGTGCTATAAATAGATAGATAAATACTACGTGACCTTCCGTTTTCGAATATCATTGCTTTTGTCTTGGAGACATTTATTTTTAAGCCCGATAAGTTACAATAATTCTCAACTTCTTTTAACATACGCTGTAGACATTCTGGTGATTTGGCAAACAATATCCTGTCATCAGCGTATAATATTAGAAATAGCCTAATATTTTCTAAGGTTACCCGGTCTGATTGGCGAGTTTTTTTGTACATGCAAATTCTTTCAACTTCTTATATTTTAAAAATTGCAAAAAAATAGTTTAAGATGAAATTAATTATATATAATGAAATATTATGTACTTAATTGTATATGTTAAATATATTAATTATTTGTTTATTTAGCAGTCACTAATCCATATGCGTATATATTTTATTTTTTTATTTTATTGTTTAACATTGTAATCAAGAATAACACAACACTCACACAATATCAACACACAACTAACAATAAATTAACAGTCGTGTAGAATTAAATTCGTATAATTTACACATTTAAAAACACTATATATATTTCAAACGTCAAATAAAGTCCGGTTTACTTTCCAATATAATTAATAAAACAATGCTACTACTTAAGACAACTTTGACACATGAACGGGTTATATATTTCTCAATAATTCTGGATCTTATATATATTTGGCCGCCACGTAAGTTTACAACACCTTCATTACTCATTTGTTATACTTTTCTTAAACAGATTATTTTTACGTGCTAATTGGCGAGAATTATGCCGACTTTGATTACAAAATTAACGGCTTTTAATTAAAAAACTGAAACATCTATTACTTAACGAAAAATATTGTGACTAACGAACAATTCATACTGTGTGCGATAATACGCAATATTTTTGCCAACTTTAATTTTAAAATTAACGTTTTTTAAGTAGACTAATAGACAAGTTATGATTATTTAATAGATATGATAATTATATTCAGCATAACTGATCAATGATTATACAAAATATTATATGGCATTTCTGGTATACCATGAGGCCTTTATGGTTCACTTATGCGGCCTTTTTGGGAAGGCCTTTTTGGTAAACGGCCTTTCTGGTACTATACCACCACCTTTATCACCATCACTATTGCATACATGTACATAGGGTTGGTCTGTCAAATCGCATGGGCAGTTATAATCAGGGATTTCAATAGATTTTAAAAACCAGGAGTCAAAGACCCCTGGACTGAAATTTTGAGGAGTCAAATTGAAAAATGTTGGGGTCAATTTTGAAGCGCGTTAATTGTGTTTTTGTCTGTATTATTCAATGTTTTAGATAAAAATATGCTCTAAGAGTAACAGAATATCTTTAAAAGTTAGACTGCTTTATTAAATAACAATACCATGATACATAACACAACATATTTTAATGAATTGGTACATTAAAATCTGCAAGTCTTTTAACACATTTAAGATATGTACCGGCAGCACCTTTTCATCACATATTTATCATCATCCCTATGATAACTTTTCTAACAAAACACAATCTAAATGCATGGAACATCTAGTGTATCTATTACTGTTTATCCGATTACTATACATGTCCGAAATATGTACACTTAAGAATGCCTTACCTGTAGTAGTTTTACTTTAATAATCCAAATTTTTCTTGTTGTTATCTGGTTTAACAAACCGTATTAAATGTTTGTTAAATCCAGATAATGATTTCTCCATTATTGAATCACCATTACTTGCAATTTGAATCGCCAGCTTTGAATTGAATGCGGGTTGAATGTTACGCCCGCCATTTACAACGTAGTTCATGACGTAGCAATTTAATTCTACTCGGATAATTTATATCTAATCGAGGAAATGTGATTTCTCAATGTTTATGTGTAGTATTATGACTCGTTCTTATCAAAAATGAACTGTGATTCCAGTTTATATAAGATGGGTGTTACTCGTAATTATTGGTGGATTAACAACTTGACAAAACTCGCTGGACTAGTGGATCTACGTAATTAATAGGCCTTTGATCAATTTTGTTTTTTATTTAATTACTTTTGCCGACTTTCTTTAACCGTGCCGTCTGCAAAAAAAACTGCAATTATCGGATGGTCAATCAATTATCACGTAATCACTGCTGCTAATTACCCAGTTAGTGCGCACGCACTATTAAGACGGTGACATGTGTATTGGAACAGATGAGATAAGATACACAACGCCCGGGGTATTTCCTCGATTATAGACCGAGTTTCAAATACTGAAACATTAATTTCAATTAGGAGCACAGCGGGATTTATAACCATGGAACTCGAGATGTTAACTGACTGACGCACGGGTCAAATTTTTGATGCGTCAAAATGACTCACGGCAGAAAAAAGGATTGCGTCAAAAACGAGTCATTTTTAATTTGCACGCGTCAAAACGCAGGATTCTGCGTCTTTTGAAATCCCTGATAATAATGTAATCATGAAATGTCACCACCACTACCACCTTTAATGTGCATGAGAAATTTTGTAGTTAGCAATACCTACCTTTCAAAAAGAAGTGCTTAGCCTTTTTTATAATGATTTCGCCTGTTGACATTAGAACGATCACTGCCTTGCATGGACACTGGGAACGTTTGCAATTTTAGAAAGTTCACTAACTGAACATATTCCTGTTCCTCCATACTTGGTTGAATAAAGTACAACTTAGATAAAGTTCAACACCAATGGAATACACAAAAATCACTTTAAAATATCCAACTGGTTGATTTGCAAGCAACAGTTTTATCACAAGTGGTCCTGACATGCAGATTGATTCAAATATAACTGCAGTCTAATAATTCAATTGGTCACTTAATTGTGGGGACTAATAAAAAAATTACTTTTGGAAGATGCTTTTGTGTTCATTAGCTGACCTGTCAAAATGGTGTTTATTGATATTATACCACATTTGTGTCCATAACCCACTGACAAATATGGGTCTTAAACTCCATGAGACAGGTATCATGTTTTCATAGCACTTCCTGATAAATGGTATAATTCCTTTGTTTTTATATGCTCACATGTTGATATGGTACTAATTATTTTTAGATAGGGACCCCATACAGAAAGAGTGGTCATAACTCAATTAGACAGGTGTTTTTTAGCAATTTCCTGTGAGCGTTAGTGAAAGATGTCTTCTCAAACATGACTGTGTATAGGTCCATTTTCTGTCACAATTATAGCAAATACCCACCTCTGACTTTTTGGAGAATGGTAACATGTCAAATAGTAATAAAAATAATTACACAATTGTGTTAACAAATATCAACTACCAGCACCTACAAAAGTATATTGTATATACATGTACATGTATCATTCAATGATTATAACTTCTTATTACTACAGTTAGTGTATATATCTATTTCTTAATTTAATAACTATCATCAAATTAATAAAAAAGTGTACTCTCAGAAATGTATATGTTAAAATAATAAGAGGAAACTATAATATATTTTATTATTGTGCTAGCTTAGCTTATTTATTGATTTTTAAAAATCAACTAAAATTAACTCAGACTTCTTTTTGTGTGCTAAGTAACTTAATATGGACATGCAACTAATATTTCAAAAACAGTAAAAAAAGTGATTAACCTTATGCTGTTTTCCATTTTTAATGTGCATTTCAGGTTATTATAATAAAATTACCGTAATTACTCTATGTTTTCGGACACTCTAAGTTTTCGAACACCCCCTTTTTAAGCAAAAATAATTATTTTTCGTGACTCTTTATTTTCGGACACACGAGTTTTCGTCCGTTATTTATGTCTCAAAATTGTGTTAATATTTTTCTTATATAAGTTTTCGGACACAAATTTTCTTTATTATTATTAAGTGTCCGAAAACATAGAGTAATTACGGTAGTTATTTTAATCCCTTTCCCATAACACTGTGTGTGACAAGTTCTATCCTGTACACTACAACAACTTTCATGTTTTAATCTTCCGTTAATCATAAGTCAGAAAACAAATGAAACATTCAATTATTATTTTTAAAATTTCTACCAATGTAATTTCTATTAGTTTAATGATGAAGCTGTATAATGATGCAAAAGTCCATTGTTCTTATATCTTAGCTCAATTTATAATTAAAGCCTCTGTAACACTAAAAAATCAACGACAATTTCGCAATTTATTTTGCAAAATGCAGTTAACATATAAATAAAATGTGCTCTAGTAACATAGATTTTTGTATATACAAAATGCTCGTTTTTATTTATTTGTGACACAATTAATTTCATTTTAATTTACCGCATTATCTATCCATACAACACGCAATCACTAAAATGGTACCATGTGAGTGTTCATGTGTTGTATGAAAAGATATCGTTGCGGGAAATTAAAATAAAATTAAATATGCCAAAACAAAATATAAACAAGCGTTTTGTATCTACAAACATCTATGTTACCAGACCACATCTGGCATTGAAATTTCGGCAATTGCCATAAGGAACACTGATTTTTATGTCCCCCACTATAGTAGTGGGGGTCATATTGTTTTTGCCCTGTCTGTTGGTCTGTCTGTCTGTTTGCGCCAACTTTAACATTTTGCAAAAACTTTTGCTATATTGAAGATAGCAACTTCATATTTGGCATGCATGTGTATCTGATGAAGCTGCACATTTTGAGTGGTGAAAGGTCAAGGTCATCCTTCAAGGTCAGAGGTCAAATATATGTGGCCAAAATCGCTCATTTTATAAATACTTTTGCAATATTGAAGATAGCAACTTGATATTTGGCATGCATGTGTATCTCATGGAGCTGCACATTTTGAGTGGTGAAAGGTCAAGGTCATCCTTCAAGGTCAGAGGTCAATTATATGTGGCCAAAATCGCTCATTTTATGAATACTTTTGCAATATTGAAGATAGCAACTTGATATTTGGCATGCATGTGCATCTCATGGAGCTGCTCATTTTGAGTGGTGAAAGGTCAAGGTCATCCTTCAAGGTCAGAGGTCAAATGTATGTGGCCCAAATCGCTTATTTTATGAATACTTTTGCAATTTTGAAGATAGCAACTTGATATTTGACATGCATGTGTATCTCATGGAGCTGCACATTTTGAGTGGTGAAAGGTCAAGGTCATCCTTCACAAGGTCAAGGTCATCATACAATGTCAAACATCATATAGGGGGACATTGTGTTTCACAAACACATCTTGTTAATTTGTTAACTTAATTTTACTTAATAATGTACGAAATTTTCGTTGATTTTGAGTAGTAATGGGGCTTTGAACAAAACACAACTGCATAGCTTTAATGCAATATTAAAAAGCAAAAACAAAAAATGATGCTTAAATGTAAATAATTTGCCCTTGCAAAATTTTTAATTAAGTTTACTCGAGTTGCGATACCTTAAGGGTTTCGAGGGATGGAATGAGTGGGGAGATCATATACATGTACATGTTTCAGCTTTCCAGAAGCAAGGACCGTCTGGACATGAAACATCAGCTTTCCAACACTATGTGATTCCAGTTCCAAAGCACATACTGCATTAGTTCAATGAGAACAATCCCCAATTTCGCATAAAAAGGCATATTCACAAATCTCAGGATTTGATCAGGATTTGCAGATGACCCCTTTTGATTCTCAGGTGAAAGGTCAAGGTCACTGTGATCCGAAATAGTAAAATGTTTTCTGGATAACTCAAGAACACTTATTCCTAGGATCATGACTTCATAGGTACATGGATCATGACTCGGAGATTACCCCAGATCACAAGGTCAAAGGTCACGGTGACTCAACTTAGAAAAATGGTTTCCGGATTATAACTCAAGAACGCTTACGCCTAGGATCATGAAACTTCATAGGTACATTCATCATGACTTGCAGATGACCCCTATTGACTTTCAGGTCACTATGTCAAAGGTCAAGGTAACGGTGACTTCACACAGTAAAATGGTTTCCGGACGATAACTAAAGAAAGCTTAAGCCTAGGACCATGAAACTTCATATGTACATTAATCATTACTTACAGATGGACCCTTATTGATTTTCAGGTCACTAGGTCAAAGGTCAAGGTCACAGTGCCAAAAAACATATTCACTCAATGGCTGCCACTACAACTGACAGCCCTTATGGGGGGCATGCATGTTTTACAAACAGCCCTTGTTTGAGATGATTCTTTACAAAGAACGATGCTACTATTGTATTTGTTATAAATGTGTGAAAGGCTCTAAGAAGAAACCAGAGATTATTAACCCTTTACCAAACACCAACAGGATTTTACGGGTTTATAGCTGACGACTTTATAAATAATTATGATAAAATGAGAAATTGCTCAAGATGAGCAATTTCTTCTTTTATCACAATTATTTCTACCCTACCTGATTATTTCCTTAATATTCCATTACAATTAAATTGTCGTCTGCAACCTTTTTCAAATTGGGAAAGTCCAAAATGTGTCGTTTGGTAAAGGGTTAAGGCATTTTGATTCCTACGGGTCTTGTGAATTTGTTTCAAATCAAATGCGTATATTTGATCTTCAGCATCTAAAAATATGTGAAATAGAAAGAACGACAATATCTTTTGGAGAGATAAATGTACCGTTATAAGCAATGGGACTGTGCTTCAAAGGAACACTTCCCGGGCTTTTTAGTCTGTTTAGTTAACACGGTAGTAACTTTTTCCATATATAAAAATGCTCACCCTTCCAACTTTAAGCGCCCAGTGGGACGAGGGATAGACAGAGAAAGTCACATGCTTGAGTACATTTCAACCCATGCGCATTGCGCGTTTTTTTCGCATAAAAAGTGGAGCGATACATGGCCATCATGGCCCTCTTGTTTTATTGACCTTTGACCTTGAAGTATGACATTGACATTGACCTTTAACCTTAAAGGATGACCTTTTACCACTCAAAATGTGCAGCTCCATGAGATACACATGCTTGCCAAATATCAAGTTGCTACGTTCAATATTGCAAAAGTTATGAAGAAGTTTAAAGTTTTGATTAAAGTTTTGGGACACATATTTGACATTTTACCTTGTAGGATGACCTTGACCTTTCACCACTCAAAATGTGCAGCTCCATGAGATACACATGCATGCCAAATATCAAGTTGCTACGTTCAATATTGCAAAAGTTATGACGAAGGTTAAAGTTTTGGTTAAAGGTTTGGGACACACACACACACACAGACACATACAATGACAGACAGGCCAAAAACAACATACCCTGATCTTTCGATCCGGGGGCATCAAAACTAAAATGGATGTACATTCTTTGCTGTCTAAGTCTACTCTCAAATTATACATGCTTCTTGCATAATTGAATTTTCAGAAACCTCATTCTTTAGAAATGTTATAAAGAGTTATTTGTTTAAGTAAGGGACAAAGTTGAGCAAATATAATCATTTTTTTAAAATAAATCATCCTCTGAAGCCCCCGCTGGGATTCAAACCCAGACCTCTTTCCTCTGGAAAGGAAAGTATTCTATCTTGAAATACAAGGACATGTAAGAGGAAAATAAGCAATTTTAAACCTATCAACATGTAGATTTGAACAATATTTATATGGTATTATAATATGAAAACATCCCGTAAGTTAATTTTTCACATGACCTTTGAAACAAAACAGACATCTCTGAATCTGCGATACATTACAGTTAAAGTTTAAGACCTGTAAAATACCAGTATTCAAATCTGAAAATATCCCATGTTTTTGTTTTACTGTTAGTATACCATTAAGAGGGCCATAGGCCCTAAGGCGCTTACCTAAGATCCTAAGGAAATGAACTAGTATCACAAGAAAGAGACCAAAATAATGAAAGAACTTTATAAAACATAAATTTTTAGTTTACTGACCAATTGTTATTTTTGAACTCGGCTGAGATATCGTTAGAACAAATGTTCTTACCGATGTTCATGAAGACTAGACAATGCAAGTGACTTCTATGGTATAAACATGCTTTTTATTTACTTAATCTAGTGACCTTTTTTAGTTCACATAGCTCAGAGTTGAATCCCGGACAATCGCTCCTACGGACAATCGCTCCTATGCTCAATTTGACAGGGCGGACATTCGCTCCTACGATGTTTTGACAGGGCGGACAGTCGCTCCTACGATGTTTTGACAGGGCGGACAGTCGCTCCTACGATGCTTTGACAGGGCGGACAGTCGTTCCTACATTATTTTGCCAACCCGGACAATCGCTCCTACATTCTTTTGTCAACCCGGAGAGTCGCTCTTACATTTTTTGACTCCACGGCAAAACGTAGTATAGGCCGATCAAAGGCTAACACCTATAATTAACTGACAATTAAAATTACCGACTTGTTAAGTAAGCCGATTCAACATGGAACATTCGTTCCAACATTAAATATATTGGAATAAGTGACATTTTGCGAATGGAATAAACATGAAAACCGCATAGATGAAATGTTGTTCTTTATTTCATTTGTATTTATGATATGACATTTATATGGCATTTATAATCAAATATACCCACAAAATGCGCAAACGAAAGCGCATACAAACGAAAGAAAACACATGTGTACATGTATACACACAGCTCGATTTATATCACATATTAACATTAATAAACATTTCAAATCGTAATTTGTTCGCCTCAATCATGTGATGATCTGCTTCGTGCGAATGAGGATCTGTACCGTTAACTTGTGTTACCTGAAATCAGAAGTTATATTTATATAATAGCAAATAAATAGTTTTTATATAACAATGAAATTTAATTTAAAACATGTGTTTCTGGCAAATTAGGTAGCAACTATAAAAAAGTCTTAATAATACGCAAACATCCTTCTAAAGTACAATCTTTCAATAAATATCATTACTTCAATAATTGCTATATCAACAATGGTAGTATCGTGACCACTTTGACACCTATGATGTGCGAACCGTGCATAATGATTTCAGACTGGCGTCACATTAAGTTAATTAATGTAAGTAAACACTTGGTTAGGTCATTGTTATCACATTTGACCAATTGATATATGACACGTACTGAACGATTTCTTAATCGGCATATCTATTATTATTAGTGTGTTCAAGTGTTACTGCACGATTTTTATATGTGTTAAATTGTAGTATATTGATAAAATGTTATATGTATAAATTATAAAATTATTTTTATATGTCGACTTACACTGAGATCTGTTATGAGCGAACCCTTGCAGGAAAAAGACTTTTACTGCATACCCATCGTATTGTAGACTTTGACGTGTGCTTCTTTGAATACGAGTGACCGTCTAAGCACAGCACAGACTGACCGCGTTTGTTCGGTAGTTCCATGTTGGAAGTGAATTTGAAGGTGTGGGACATTACAATATAAACATATTGTTTTCACAGTTTGCTTAATTACATTTAAACAATCGACAAACTGTAACATAGTTTCTAAATAAGTAAATTAATTAATTAAAATCGCATTGATCGGCTGACTTTTAACAAGTCGGTAATTTTAATTGTCGGTTAAATATAGGTGATAGCCTTTGATCGGCGCATACTACATTTTGCCGTGGAGTCAAAAAAATGTAGGAGCGACTGTCCGGATTGACAAAAGAATGTAGGAGCGATTGTCCGGGTTGGCAAAATAATGTAGAAGCGACTGTCCGCCCTGTCAAAACATCGTAGGAGCCTCTGTCCGCCCTGTCAAATTTAGCGTAGGAGCGATTGTCCGTAGGAGCGATTGTCCGGATACCCCCAGAGTTGATTGGGACAAACTTTCTGACCCCCCGCCCCCGGATGGCCATGTTTTAAAAGAAACACTTTTAAAATGTCGTCATAGCAAACAGGGATATCTTTGTTTAGAAAATATAGTGTTTTCGTTAAATTATTAATGAATACTTTTTTGTTGTTTTTTTAGACAGAGCATATCGATGCTTGAACTTTAATAAAACTGCATGATTATTCCTTAACGTATGCAACTTTGAACTTGCTGACTACCGCAGATTACAATTCTTATAAGGAATATGGCTTAAATATCTCCATATCAAAGCATCTAAATGGGGAATAGAATTGATCATTCGAATATTACTTAACAGTTTTCATTAAACATTTTTTTAATTGTGTTGAATGTACATTCTCAAACAATGACTACACATGTTTGTTTCACGGGTAATTATTCATAAATTAAGATTTAGGTAAAATATGTAAATTAAAAACATCTATATTATTTTTCTCATAACAAATTCAAAATACATCATACAACGTAGGTAGTTATTTTGTTAATGCAATTATTTGATTTATTAATAAAATTGTGTTTTTGTATCATGAAACAAAGACACAAGAGTGTTTTCGTCCAAGGACTTTGAGACAAAATGAAAATTGGCGATACATTAAAGTTACAGAGGCGTCCAAGTTCAGGATTATGCCTGAAATCAGGATTTTGGCCCTTAAGGACCAATTTTGATATTGTTATAAATCAGAGGATTTTTTCTGTAATTGTAAGATTATTGTCACAAAATGTCATCTTAAACACAAATTATTTTATTTTGACATAATGTTTACAAAGTTATATACACTAGTGAACAAAGTTACATAAGTTATATACAATATTTAACAAAGTTACATGAATTATTAACCCTTTTGCTCTGGCCAAAAAAAGATAGGCCTATTTTCAGGATTTTAGATTTTGGCCAATTGACACCCCTGAGTTAATATTGAGATATTGTCATAAAATGTTAATAATTCATGTAAGAGTGATAAATCAATATGAATTCCAAAAGCAAGGAATTGTTCAAACCAGAACTTAAAATAAAATATAAAATTAATTATTTGATAAGAATAACGTTTAAAATATTAAGCATACAAATTATTAATATTAAATTGTAAAAAATTAACAGATGTAGGTTTGCTGTAGAGGGTAACTTAAGATGAAGAATATCCTTAAATGATGTGTGAATATTAAATGTTTTTTCGATTTCATTTTGAATGAATTCCATTAACAGAATAAAACATTATATAAAAATAGCTTAATATTTCGTAATTTAGCTTTACCATTTCACTGAAATACATTTACGCAAATAATGACGCAGAACATAGAAGCGAAATTGAACATTAGGCAAAACAATATTTGAACAGGTAGGCATATATGCATATCTTCGAAAGTCTTATCGAAAAAAAAACTAATAAAATTCACAAAACTAACAAGAAAACAACGATTATTTGATCAATATAAACAACAGTTTGTAATTTATATAAACGAGTCGCTTATTTTCATCACACATTTTAACTGCAATTCCTTATTGTCGCATAGGCAAGACATAAACAGAATAGTAAGAAATTTAATAGTATCCCTTGAGAAAAAAGATGTGCATGCAGTATTAAATCACAGTGCTGTACAAAGTGAATGCCTTTTTCAAACAATTGTCAAATATCTGGAGTATTTGAAACAAGAGCGCTTGTATAAACGGTATATGTCGTGTATTCGATATAAATTTGACAGGTAAATGTAACTTAAAAATGAAAACAATCATAATTGTTCATAATTGTTCTATTACTGCTGCGGCTGCTGTAACTGCAACTGCTGCTGCTACTGCTACTACTTCTACTACTACTACTACTACTATTACTACTACTACTACTACTAGTTCTTCTACTACTATTAATACTACTACACCTACTACTACTACTACTACTACTACTACTACTACTACTACTACTACTACTACTACTACTACTACTACCATCGCCATCACTGCTACCACTAGCTCTACTACTACTACTACTTCTTAGACCGTATGCTGTAAACACACGTGAACAAGCTATGGTCTGAACGTACATAAGCGTAAGCATGTTGTCCGTTTTTCTAAAATTTACACATTTTGCAGAAGGTGAGTGAGAAAAAACGCGTTGCTTTAACTGTAATGCCCTAACGAGTATGTTTAAAACAGCACATAACATACAACACATACTGAAAATATGAAGAGATGAACACATACTCCAGCCATTAAATGCAAGACTATTTTACTATGTAGATATTAAAACAACATCAATATTTTGTCGTTGTTCTCTATATTCAGAAAAATTACACGACTATCAGCATGTCACGTAATCGTTCATAGTTCATGGACGACACATAGTTACTAACAATGTTCAATACTCTTAAATTACCAGTGTGTAGCCTATCATTTGATATCTCGTCATGCGCGAATTGCCAAGATGACGAGTTTTGCATTAACTACCATTTTCTTGTGCTGCGCATGGGACAAGTCCGTCCCTCTCTAATAATATTAATTACTCTGCATAATGAAGGATAAAATATTCAACAACGCCATATATCAGTTTCTAGTCCAATTTAATGTCTAACATACTTAATATTTTCAGTTATACAAATACGTTGTGATTGCTACATGATTGTGTCTTTCTCGATCCGTACGTCCCCAAGTCTAAACGCTAACTCCATGTTTCCCTCTAACATCTGGCCCGTGAAACTCAGTTATGAATTCCATTGGTCAGTGTTCTATGCGTTTTTATTTCTGATTGGCTGAATTACAACCTGGAGAAGTCACTATTCAAGTATGCACCCGCTAATCAGCATTGTAATACCAATAAATAATGCAAATACAGCCCAAGGCTTGTGTTAACAGCATCGTAACCCCTTTGTTGTTAAACATACACCAGATCCAAATATTTAATCTTTTTGATATACTTGTCAATATTTCGTACATAAAGAAAACCCAAATATTTCACCCAATTTCTCATCATTATTTGACAAGCAGTAATATTGTTAATGCAAATGCTAAAATAAAACACCGTGGATTTTAACGGTATACGAGTGCATGCTTTTATTGAAAAACAACGTCGGTGAAATATATAATATGTTTTGTTGAGTCTGATTTTACTGACAGGACGTTTATTGTGACTGATGTGTTCCAAGCACTAATCGTTTCACAGGTGTGTGCGACTTTTCTGCCCTTTTTCTTTTAACTTGGTTTGTTTTTTTTGCCTGATGAGGGTGCTCTGTTGAATGTGCGTAGACCATTAGCGGATTGAACCACACCCCTATCACGCCCCTTATCAGACAAGAATTTTCTTTGCCGAAAATCTCTGCTCTCTTGCGACATTCCCGACCAATTGTCAATTGGCTGGTAGTGATGGGCATATCTTTCTGAAAGTTGATAATTGCCCATGCCCCTTATAGCTCTGCAATGCTCTGTAGTTTCGTTATTGACTATGCTGCTTATTACCTCTATAAATTTTGGTATCTCTGTTTGTTTCCAATGCGTGGCGGCCTTGAGTATATTATTAGCTGATTCACAATTATTGTTCATCTATCCGTATCCGATTCTGTTCTTTTTGTATGGTTGCATAATATAATTCGTTAAAGTTGGTTCTAATTTGTCATTAAAGTATGGAAGGAACTTTTTGTCTACGACGTTGTTATCGAATATTTCTATTGATTTTCTTATTTGGTTAAGGCGATTATCAAAACTGTCGTCATCATTTGAGGACGTCAATCCATCGCGTCCATAAATGGCGTCACATAGTTTGTGCCGCACCATCAGTGGAAATCCGATCTTATCTTCCATGTATTTGTTCGTGTTTTGACGCAAATGCCTAGTGCACAGCGTATGCGTACTTTCTGGAAGGCACCGTTCTATTGCTGCTAGAAAAGCCTATTCTTCATCTGAACCGATGACCAGATTTTTTATTTCAACATTGGATAGGTTGTCAGCAATGTCGTGAAAAAAAGAGGAATATGTTTTGGTTGAAGAATTCGTATGTATGAATGTCGGTCCAAATGTTAAGGGATTGCTCCCTGTATCTCTTCGTTTTACCGAAAGATCTTTGTAAACAGTAGGTGTGACGTAAAATTCGCCCAGGTTGTAGGTCTTGTCAACACCTAAGATTGTTTTACCAGTCGCACAGAATTGTTTAAGGTCAGTTATTTGTCGATTGCTCATGAGGGTTATTACAGGTTGGTTTTTGCCTTTTAAATGTTTGACGCTATATACTAACTCATGGGTTTTTGTCATTTCCTCAACACACATTATTTGGTCTGCCGGATTTGATGGTACTGAATTGTTTGATTTCATCGATGTGTTCTTTATATTTCTTAATTGTTTTGCGTTGCGTTGCTTAGAAAAATCATATGTGTGCATTTGTTCATAGTTTGCTCCACTGATTTAACAGTCTGTGTTTTGAGCAGGTTTGACAGTTGACTTTGTACCCCAGGTTTAGTTCGAATATAAAAGGGGGCGGAAGAACTATTGGCCGACCCATGTCGTTTTCTTTCCGGAAAAGTACCTATGTATTCTACAACAGCAACGTCCAAAGGAAGTTGTGTTAAATTGTCAGGGCGGCTGACTATCCAAGTGCAGCGTCTTTTAAATTGCTGCGTTCCTTCTTCGCTTACATGCAATGTGTTGTATAATCGTTGTATCGTCAATATTTGGTTTGTAGATGGTTGAGGTTCGACTGTTTCATATATTTACTTGCTGTTTTTCATTTTTTCGACGCAGTATAACCCTTCTTTCTTATGAATTGGTTGCAGGTTTTCATCATTGTAAAGAAAAGAAAAAATAGGATAAGTTCCCTTCGACCAGGCACCACAGTCATCCCAAAATTGTGATTTTTTTTTCCAGCCAGACGTCTTTCGTTGTTATTCCCGTTATTAATGATGCA
Source organism: Dreissena polymorpha (assembly GCF_020536995.1). Lineage (NCBI taxonomy): Eukaryota > Metazoa > Mollusca > Bivalvia > Myida > Dreissenidae > Dreissena > Dreissena polymorpha. Next base: position 100,157,008 of record NC_068362.1, on the reverse strand, counting down.
ATAGTGTCCATCTTGCCTACCGGTCGGTTATTATTAAGAATAGCAAATGGGCCTCTAAAAATTCCTATAACGTCATTTATAAATGTTGACACCTCATCGGTTTCATGAGTGTCATCTGTATTGATTGCATCTTCTGTCAGTATCTCTGTTTCTCAAGTTTTGGTAGGAGGCTCATCTGATATTCTTTTTTCTTTAGTCTGTGTATCTGTTTCTGACGTATTGGTAGGAGGTTCATCTGATATGCTTGTATCTTCGGTCAGTGTATCTATTTCTGACGTATTGGTAGGAGGTTCATCTGATATGTTTGTATCTTCGGTCAGTGTATCTATTTCTGACGTATTGGTAGGATGTTCATCTGATATGCTTGTATCTTCGGTCAGTGTATCTATTTCTGAAGTATTGGTAGGGGGTTCATCTGATATGTTTGTATCTTAGGTCAGCGTATCTGTTTCTGAAGTATTGGTTGGATTCTTCTTCATTATTTTTTCTGTCTCCCATATGGCCATCACACCCAGAAAGACGTGTTAGTTGGTTACGGGGGATAGTGCAAGATACAGGAGACACCCCGTTCCAGAGGTGAACCTGGGTCTTTTAGTGCCCAGTGTATTGCACCTAGTACACTGCACATCGGTTTAACGTCTCATGCGAAAGACGAGTTAGTAGGTTAGTTGCAGCGGGGGATCGAACCAGCGATCTCGCGATTGTGAACCCAGTCTGTTACCACTAGACCACGGATCCGCTACTATTGGTAGGATGTTCGTCTGTTCTCATTTTATCTTCTGTCATTTGATCTGTACTTTCAGAGATAGACCCAGTTCCAATTCTGTCAGAAGTGTATTCGACGGCTTCATTTAAAAATGGTTCTGATGGCAATTGTGTATTCCCCGATTGGCGAACACCAGTTGTAATTGCATAGTCATGATCTCGAATATTCGTTGCAGTAACGTACACATACTTTGTTTCCTTATGTGTATGGTTTTGAGTCGTGCTCAGTTCTTCGATATGTCTATGAGCATTATTGACATGACCGTTTTTGATCTTTGGCTTTTGTGTGTTAAATGTTCGTTTCCGAGTTGAACTAGCTATTTTGTTCGTTCGATTGTCAATAAATGTGGGCTTTCTTTGTCAGTATCTTCGTCATGCATCTCGATGACTTCGTGTTGCAAATCATCATATATATTTTCCGATTGGAAGGAGTGAGGCTTGTCTTGGCTTTCCTTTAAACGTCGGAAATTTGTCATGGAATATATTTCGCCTTGTTTTACGTTGTCAACTGAAGGAACAACGTGATTGGCTACCCATGGCTCAACATCCGTTGGTGGTTTTGTAGGCACACTCATGCTCGTCCACATCAATGTTAGATTTCCTTGTTTTGGATCGGCAAATTTAGGTCTGATGAGCGTATTCAGCGTCTTAAAAATGTAGGTGTTTGCACTATTGTCTGCGGGATACAAGACCTTTATTGGGAAATTTAACAACATTGAAGTTGCTAAGAACATATGCATTGTGGCATCGGTCCCTTGATGTACACACCTCATACAGTCTTCTTCAAATGGTGGACACAGAACGGTGAGTCGTTTGTATTGTGGAAGAATCATAATTTCGTGTTTCACCATTTCAATGCAACATCTGTATTATAATTCCGTGCTTCGCGTTTCATCTCCGATTAATAACAGCGACACCGAGTTAAAGAAACAGTCTCCATTTGGGCTGCTGTGTAATGCTGACATGTCAGCAGCATGAAAATGTGTAAGAAGAGTATTTGCTACTGGATCTTGCTCGTGGTTTTTAAGTCGCTGTGCAATTTTATGTTAAGGGGGGCATATCTCAGGAAGAGCTTTTCTCGTTCCACGGCCTTGGTTAACTTGCGAATTCCACCGGAAGATGATTAAAAAAAATAAACAGCAATTCTTTTAATAGGGTTCATCGTCATCATCATGTGTACGGGGTGTTCATATTCAGAATATAGTATTTTACTTACACAATTGATAGTTTAATAAACATTTGTAGGTGTGTTTGTGCAATTCCAGTTCCATGATATAAGACTCTCAACCAAGAATGTCTAGATTCTTTATTTTTGCGTCGAACACATACATAATCCTCGCCGTCTTCTTCTTTTACATCATAATTGTAATCATCATTATTGTAATCATCTTCATCATCATCATCATTATCGTCGTCGTATGTGTATACCCTGAATTGTGTTCAACGGTGTTTAATAATTATCCATCGAAGCATAAAAGATATACATTTTAAACGTGATTATTAAAGGCTTAATATGGCAATTATGACGTTTGTCATACCATGTAAAATAATTCGAAATAATTCGAAGGTCTTCTTTATCATTTTAACAAACCTGGCGTAAGCGCTCCACAGCCATCAAATAATCGAAGTTCCCGTCGCCGTCTGTACGGCATCTTAAGCAAATGTATGCCAACCTTGTGTTTCGCCATTGGTCAATCTCGCTGCGAGATATTTTTTGACAAGTATAATGACTCCATGTTTTGCATACCTGCAACGAGCGATAGTTAAAAGCTATTAAATGGATATCGGCCGATGTAATATCATTTGAAGTACATAAACATTAGAAGAAGATTCGCATAGATATTTTCTGTATCCGCAATTTTAATCTTAATAAAAGATCCATTTGTTACTGAAATAAAGCGTCCCTGAAATTGCTCATTTTACAGTACTAACTTAGGCTATATATGTTTAAAATTAAGTAATCTTTTTAAAAACAAAATAAATATAGATTATTAAACGTACATTAGGTGTTAATTTTACTTTATATTTAATATAATTGTCATATACCATGAATATATTGGAATATCAAATGGGTATTAAGTAAAGACACATATGTTTGTACTTGCCTTTACCTGTAACAAGAAAATACTTCTTAAGCAAAATCTTACAATCAGGAAGATACAAGACACATGTTTCAGTTGATATAAAAGTACGGAATACCGTTAGTGCCATCGTGGTTATACATTAAAATCCAGAGGGCGACAACACGATAGTACGATGGCGACAACACAATAGTACGATGGCGACAATGCGATAGTACGATGGCGACAATGCGATAGTACGATGGCGACAATGCGATAGTACGATGGCGACAATGCGATAGTACGAAGGCGACAATGCGATAGACCGATGGCGACAATGTGATAGTGCGATAATACGATGAATAAGTGGGCATTAAGACGATGACAATGTGATAGTACGATGGCGACAATGAAATGATACGATGCCTACAGTACGATATGACTATCGCAGTGTCCCCATCTTACTATCGCGAAGTCTTATTGTAGCCATCGTACTATCGCATTGTCGCACTCGTACTATCGCTTTGTCGCCATCGTACTATCGCGTTGTCGGATTGTCGCCATCGTACCATCGCATTGTCGTCATCCATCGCAGTGTCGCCATCATACCATCGCATTGTTAATGTGATACCACCATGGCCCTAACTGTATTCCGTATTAACTCGAATAAACGAGTATTTAACTAAATGAAAGGTATATCCCCAATTTAAAACATTCGACTATACTTCATGGTTCTAGAACATTCTGTAAACCAGATTGCAGACCAATGATTCAGCAAGAAAAACATCCCAATAACCAAAAAAGAAATATCTAATTATACCAGTCAGCACTTTAATATGTAAATTTATCATATGGAAGTTCAGGAGATAAATCGTCTGTCACGATCGAATGCTAAGGAAAAGGTAATTCGGAACCACACCTAGTCCTTTGCGTCAGTATTTAAAGTCGCCCGAAAAACATATTTGATGTCTAGCAAACTACTGGGAAAGTTCGTGACTTACATTGGGGATATATTTTAGTTGTTTGTTTTATTTTACTAAGTGCTGAAATTTATACTAAAGAATTGATATTAGTTTGGTTTGGATTTTAGTGATTAGTAATAATTATATTGTTTAACACTTCAGGGTTACTTGGTATGTAAATACTTACGTAAGATGTATAATAACTGGACCGCAGACTTATATATAAGATAATACATTTGAATGATATGCTAATTATTATTTGTTAGTCATGTCTCTGGAAATTACTATAATTATTTTATTCCAATCACATATTATAGTATAATAAACTATGCATGCAAATGCATGTGTATACTATTTTAATATCATTATAACCATTGTCCTACAAATTACAGAAATAAAACGCCTTTCAAGATCGTTGGTTTTGAATTAATTACTTCAACCACCGGGCAAGGGATATATTTCATAATAGGCGTAAAACGCAGAAAAAGAAATACGATTTAATATATGAGCATGAACACAATTTAAACACATAATAAATATTGAAATATCCTAACATCATCCGAAAGGTTCTAAGTTTGAAATATAAGTTAATCCATACTACGACCGACCGGAAAATATTAACAATCGTTCATACAGAATACCGTTAATTCAATTGTGCGAATATATATATTTACATACTACCAAAATAGATCAGGAAGAAGTAACTTACCTAAAACTCCGAATGAAATACGTTTCCATAATAAAAGATGGTGGGAATTTTGTAGTGGGGAAAGCAATGACTTGTGAACACTTTGTGAAGTAGTAAATCTCTATAAATTAAATGTCTATGAGTTACCGTTATAGGCATACGATAGTGGTCGTTCAGTGTAAACAATCTCATTAAAGCGTGCGTTATGTATGCGCCTGAATTTAGTCCCACTGAGGGCATGTTTGATAATGATATAATATTTTTCACGTGTGGAAAGAGGTTATATGCATGGTATATATATATATATATATATATATATATATATATATATATATATATATATATAATAAAAGTAAAAACACGTGTCTGGGATTTTAAATATATATTGATTTAGCCAACGCGTTTCGCATAGCTCATCAGGGCATAATACAATATATTACAACGTCAAAATGTCATGGAGATAACGTCATATCAATTATGACGTCATAACGTCAAAAGATATTAAATGAAATTTAATTTGGGTTTAAATACATGTATAAAATGTTGTTCTTTTGCTAACCTAGCTGAAATATTGTTCGAAAATAGCTTATAAAATGGAAATATTTTAAATTTTGGTTCATTATGTGAACATTCATCTAAATGTTTACTTAAAGGCATCTGTCTTGTTGAGGGGTCTCGCATTTGTTGTTCATGGACAGATCGCCTATTTTTAAGTTTATCGCCAGTTTGGCCTATATAATATTGTTTGCATCCATTGCATACTAATACATAAATCACATTTTGTATATCACATGACATATTAGTTTTTATTTTGAACATTTTGCCATTAAAATCAAAAGAATTCTCTTCAATAATATAACCACACAGGGCGCATCTAGGGTCATTACATTTGGATACTCTTGGTTCTTGAGATGAAAAGTAAGATTTGGTTAACAGACGTTTTAAATTAGGTGGCTGTCGCTTACATTTTATTATTTTCTGATTTGAAATTATTTTATTCATAACCGGGTCTGTTTGTAAAATGTCAATGTTGTTTTTTAATACGCCAAACAGTTCTTTATTTTTTGGATTTTGTGTTGAAATAAATGGAATTATATTACTCTTGTCTTTTTGTGTTGATTTTGAAAGTAATTCATGTTTAGGGATGGAAAGTGCTTTTTTAATACCTGTATTTATAATAGATTGTGGATATTTTCTTTGAATAAGGGAATGCTTAAGTTCATTTAAACGTTTTAGTTTAAGTTTATCATTCGAAACTTTTCATCTCAAGAACCAAGAGTATCCAAATGTAATGACACGTGTTTTTACTTTTATTATATAATATTCACAATCTGGATTATTACATTTTACTTATATAACTATATATATATATAACAAGCGAGTCGAATTGCCCGCCTAATGCTAATGTGTCGAGTAAATATTGTTCTACGACTATAATGTTTGCCATGCATAAGCTATATTTAAAGCTGAAAGTGCAATAAATAATACAAACAAATACGGGAACTCGTTCAAAGAATTCATACACACACAAACAGTATTACGTATTAGTGTATTTTTTTGTAAGACGTACCTCACAGTGAATACAAAAAATCATCGCAGTTATCCAAGCAAGCATAACAATGATATGGATCCATTTCACAAAAGATAACACTATATTGTTATAAGTAATGTTATTTTTAACAAAATGAATGGATACACAGCTTTCGGAAAACAACGCCCGTGTGCGAAGAGTGGGCGCAAAGGCCGAAATTTCTGCCATAGTCACTCCCAAAGGACCATTAGTCCGGTTCTTACGGATTGTGTGATATACGAAAGACGCCCATTTTCGGGCGACCCGTGGTTTTTAGTGCCCCTAGTAGTGTTGACACATCTATGATCTTGGCTTGGTTTAATACCTCAATCAGAAATATATTTTTCACTTAATCACATTTGTAGCTTTGCAATTTGTTCCTCAACAAAATGTGCTTTGATTATGTCGCTGGTGACTAACATCCGTGGTCAGATCAAATGTTAAATATAAACGTTATAAGCACAATAACTTTCACAAGTAAATGCTGTCTCTCAATCCACAGTAATCCACAGTTAAAGTATGAAGCAAATGAGAAATTTCGTCGACTTGTTCTTCCTTGTTTCGGCGAAATTGATGTACAAAATACTATCTATATTATTATTTATTTCTGCAGGTTTTTAATATATCAATAATGTCATATCCTCGATAATAAGAAAAATACACACACAATATATTGGAATATAATAAATATGCATTATTTTGTTGAATAGGAAATTAATAAAATTTGATTAAATTATTGATAATTAGCTCAAATAGATATTTGACGCAACTGCTGAATATGCGTTATTATATGGTGACTTCGATATGTTTACGATAAACTACAATATACCGGTATGTGCAAATACATATTTATTTAAATTTTCTTATGTGTTGTCGACTGTAATTACGTTATTGTAAAAGTATGGTTATGTGAGGTAATGCTGCTACATGCGTTGTATTCATTTTGAAAAACGAGTAAAATTATCCTTTGTAAATTTTCTTTGGCAAACGCGAACTTATTGTAGTCAAATAGATGCACTAAAACAGAATGTGAACAATATGCGGATCATCATTATTCATCGGCAAAGCGACAGATCTTGTTCCTACCCGATTTGTAGCTATCATACAATCTGGAATTATTTACTCGTGTTTAGGTTTCTACGTTTCATGACTCCAAATCAAAATTTAATGCCTGATACGCACGCTTAGTAGAACAGTATTTCGTGGGTGTGAACATGTTACGTTATTAACAGTTCAAGCATTATCAATAATGATATTTTCAGAAGACGCGAATCTTCAGAAATGCGAAAAACAAGTACTACGTTAAATGGGTGTCTTCTGCGACATTGCGGCGATGGTTTACTTATTAAACATTAATGTGTTAACGGAAATTTTTAATGTCTTACCTCGATACTACCATTTTTTTAAGGTAAATACGGCAGAAAGTATTTCGGAAAAAAATGTGGTATTTGAAATTCACGCTTTAAAGAGGCGAATAACTCAAAAGAGTGGTGAAACGGCTCAGCTCATTATCTGAAAGTGTTGCGTCAATATCCTCCGGAAAACTGAATGCCGAACTGACGAACGGACAGCGCGACTGCTATATGCCACGCTACCGGGGCATAAACACTAAAGTAACGATGGTTCGTAACGTGGGAGGGTAGGTGTAAACGACAAATGGTTTTATAATTACGTTAAAGTCGTTAAATTTTTCAACTACTTAGGGGTTGTGCTTACCAGCGGTGGATCATTCGCTCTAGCTACAAACACGTGCGAAAAAAGGATAACGATCCTGATATGCACTATTATTTTATTAAGAATAACAAAATACAAAAAAATATAATGTTCAATCTGTTTGAATTTTATGTACTATCAGTCATAAATTACTGTTCGGAAGCTTTGGGTTATGATCAAGGTGATACTTTAGAAAGGGCACACTGTTTTGTAAATGGGTTTTTACTGTAAAATCCTCTACAAATACGTTTGCATTGTATAGCGAATTGGAACGGTTTCCATTGTATATTAAAAGATACTTCAGAAAGATTAAAGGGGACTTTTCACAGATTTTGACACGTATTGAAGTTTGTCATTAAATGCTTTATATTGATAAATTTAAACATTGGATCTTAAAATCTCAAGTAAATAATACAATTTAAAAAATGTTACCCTCAACTGGGTTTGAACCACTGACCTCTGGCGTCCTGAAGTAAAAGTCCTCCGATTCGACCACACGGACATCCATGCACATGTTATCGGGAGATGTATTTTTTACTTTACATATGCAATCCTCGTAGTTTCACAAATTATAACGAAAACAACAGAACTCTCCAAATAACTTTATTTTCAGGATTTCAAATCGTCAATAGATGCTTATTATGGATATTTTGGAGCATGGTAAATGTTCAGTATTACTGTGTCCTCACAAATATCATACTGTGTCCTCACAAATATCATAACTGAAACAAAAATTTGCGACTCTGAAACAATTGCTTTTCTTTTGTCAATTTACCAAAACGTGAGAATGCCCCTTTAAATACTTTTTAAAGATTTATTCGGTTAAACGAGAAAATGTTTATTAAATACCATTTTGAATAAACAGTTAAGTAACATAAATGTTAACAATTCTCGTACAAACTGGGCCTCACAGGTGCGCTTTATACTTTAATCCTCTGGTTTACACAATATATGGTAATATCCGAACGCAGTTAAAATAGAAACATTCATCCTAAAGCTAAGAACCCGCCTCCGCGATTTCTATATTAGTACTTAGCGGAAAAAACTAGAATACTGAATTTCTCTTTATGTATAAAGATTTTTTTAAACAGCATATATAAGCAAGTTGGATAATCAGAAATGCTGAAAATTTTGGCCAATTAACGTAATCCCACGGCACATATTAAATATTGAAATCGGTCGTCGTCATGTTAATGTTCCAAGACAAGATAAAAAATGTACCCTCTAAAATCATAATGAAATTGAAGATGAGTTTCATTTTCTTCTTAAATGCCTCATATATATATATATTCATATTCGGAAAGATTATTATAACATATTTCTATACCCAATCGAGTATGTTAAAATATGTACGTTTAATACAAAGCGAAAATAAAACAACTTAAAAAAGAATTGGCAATTGAAAGCCTGCAAACAAAGAGACGCGCTAATATATTCAGTTTAAAGTTATCAATTCGGCTTCTTATATAGTACGCAAATTGTTCACATACCTAATTGTTGTTTAATTTGTATAGTATACCTCACTTTTATTCGCAATGTTAATTCCCATAGGCCATCGTGACATAGAAATACTGTCAGACCCAGCGGGAAAAAATTCGGAAAAATCCCCAAGTTCACAAATTTACTTTCACCCTATCACACATGTAATATTTTTATAATGTATGTGCTTTCGGTTCTTATTGTTGTTGTTTTATTTTTCAAACGATGAAGGTATTGTATACTTGTAGATTAAGTTATTTTGTCGCATTTGTTGTCGTAATCGTACGATATTACTAATTTCCTACGAGCATATACATCCAGATGTCAAGCATATTTATATATTCAGTATATTATATAAACATTTGTATGTATACAAAACACAAAAAACAATCAATCGTAACACTTCGTCCATCTTTGGATTCTCCGTAAAGAGTAGGCCGATTGGGTCCAGAGTGCAAACAATTGTGGAGTTATTGTGTTGGTGGTGTGTAGCCTTCGTCATGGTCTCGGATATGAATTTGGTGTTGTAAACATGATAATGTCTATTAAAATTGCTCTATTTTGAGGCAATGAAAACAGATTTATCACAAATTGTTAATGTTTTATTCAACAGTGATTTGTTCATAAAAAAAACTGCAATAAACGCATAAATACTGCCTATATTCGTTCATATCCGCATTTTTGACGATGCTGGAACAGCGTCGTCCAAGGTTTCATAACCAGTAGAAAACTTTCTCACAATGGCGGCCTATGTAAAAGACCGAGCCAGTCCGATTGAGATAACTCGATTTTTCAGTTACTTCCCTTTTGCATACGCCACTGAGTAGAAGCATTGATAAACATTCTCCTAGCAGAGTTGTCGTTCGTGTTTCAACATTCAACAATGGCCGCCTTAATGAGAGTCTCGATTCAAAACTTTCTTACTGCATACATTGGCTTGTTTCGCTATTTAGAAGCTGTCATTTAGGGTATATGAATTATTTATTCACTTAATTTCCGCTCATGACAACAATAGTTGGAATTCGAAGGATATATACTCGATGTGAATGAATGACTTTCTGGATCGTAACAGCTTGACACGGCAAAACTGGCATACTGATTACTGGTATTTTTAGTTATCAATATAAGTCACATTGTGCTTTATAAATTGTTTTCGAGCATTTTGCGACTTATTGAATGACTATGATACCCGATATCAACATTTCATCGGGGATTTGCAGATCACCAAGCTGTCCTGAGATTCAACATTGATTTCAAACTCTTAACTGGTTAGTACTCTTTCTTAGTGTTAGTACTTTTTATCATTTTAAAGTTAAATGAACTGTGTCACAGTAAAAGAGACATTAAGGCGATTGTGGCCAGTTTGAATCTAGATCAGCCAGCAGTCGCTTGAAAGCTGTTTGCTTAAAAGCGTTTTTCTGACAATAACAAATAATTTAATTGGATACTGACTTGACTGCGCTTTTCCTGTGACCTGGCTCAAATAACAGAATTGTCATTGATCAAATTATTTATTTCGAACATTAATCAATTGTTTTTCTTGTCCCTCGGGATCAATGACTCCAGCATTTTTCTGTTGAAAATTGAATACTGCTAAGGGCGATGCTAGGGGGCGTGAGAGATGTTGCACCTTCCAGTATCGCTCGATTGTTCATTGTCGTCTCGGGTACTACGTACATGTACCCCGGGTACTCTTAAGTATACTTACATGTATCCCGGGTACGGTAAATATACTAAAATGTACTCGGGAAATTTAACCTTAAATCAGCCGTTGTCGACTATTTTTTTGTAATAATTATATATACACATGTATGTCAATTTTCTGTAGAATGGCCTCTATATTATCGGAACACATACTCAAAAAGCATGTTGATGCAGTGTTTTTTGAAGAGAAGTGTGTTTAAGATAATCGGTTGGGCCGACATCGGATTTTGGGCGCGAATACAACTCGGGTACAGTCTAATATGGACCGAGTACAATTACGTTTATTTACCGTACCTGGCACGGGTTCCGCTGTCGATCGCCATTGGCGCCAAATGGCGCTAATTTTTTTTAAGTGGCTCCAATTTTTTAAAGTGGCCAATTTCAAAAAATCGGTAAAATCCTATCCGAAAATGTACTGCGAGTCGAAAAGCACGCAACCGAGCATAAGCGGCCAGCGTTTGTCAGTTGTAAATATTGATTTACGACGATGTAAGCGACCTACAGTGTAGAGTGCACTGAAATCACGGAAGCGTGAAAGTGTTACAGTCGGTGTTTTTACTGCTATTGTCAAGTTTTATGGGGGTTATTATCGGATTAACGGTTCTTTTGTGATAAAGAACACTCAATTATGTAACACTTCGGACAAATTGGCACAAAGATCAATCATTATAACGATATATAAGGCGGCTACTCTTTAATCAATACCATGGTAAGTGTATTGTTATTTACACATTAGTTAAAAATTGTTCATATTTTTCACAGTTTATGTTGATGGCTTTCGTATATAAAGACACATATATGATTACATATTCACAAGCATTCATGGCTTTTCATGACTTCTTTAATTCTCGAAAGCGTGCTTTAGGAATAGAAATAAATGAAAACAATTAAAATCATTCAAAATTGCAAAAACATGATAATTCTGTAGCAAAGCGAAAATTCAATGATAGCTGGAAGTCAGAATTCCCTTTCATTTCATATGATGCGAAAACAAAGTCAATGTTTTGTGACTACTGTGTTAAAAGCCAGTTCAAAAATGCATTTACATCTGGTTGTAACGTTATGAAAAAGGAGTCCTTAACTAAGCATGTAAAAACAAAGGGTATGTTTGTGTGTGGTAGCAAATTGTTTAGTTTAAAGTGCAAATTTACATTGCTTCCCAGCTGTATTGTTTGTATTGAAATTTGATAATACAGTATGAAAATAATAAAAACAAAGTCTCATGGTATTATTTATTTATTCTTTTCAGAACACCAGATTGCTGCTGAGGCGATGCAGCTTCGGAAGGATATGGCGGCTGCCAGCAAATCATCAATATCAAAGAATGAGGCAGCAGTGAAGGCAGCGCTCGCCAATGTGCTGTTCCTGGCAAAGGAAGATCTTCCGAACAGCTTCTTGCCAAGTTTCAACAACTTCCTGATCTATCAGGTAAAAAGATAATACAATGTATAGATCATTAAACCAAAATTAATATATAATGTTCAACCAATAAAACATAAATGGTACAAATGCCTCAACTTATCACAACCAGTAATGACTGCAAATTATTATCTGCAAATATATACATATTGGAGCAACATTTGTTATTGTGCATGTGTGAATTTCAATGTGTTCCAGGGTGTATCACAGTTGGCTGCGTTGAGGGTAGATGCCCACACCACATACGAACACTCAGCATCGGTGGACGATTTCCAAGAGGCTTTGTCTGCCGTCATAGAAGATGAGCTGCTCACCAAGGTGAAGACAAGCGGCAAGTTTACTTTAATGATGGACGAAAGTACAGATATATCTGTACATCAAAACTTGATCATGTACATTCGTTGCTTAGAGTTTTATAGTTTAGGTAATGCAGGACCTGTGACTCATTTTTTGGCCATTGATAGTCTAGAAAGGGCATATGCAGAATCAATTCATAGAAAGGTTTTGGACACTTTGTTAAAAAAGGGGATAAACTTTTCTAAGCTTTGTGGGATAAGTACAGATGGGGCAGCAGTAATGACGGGGAACAAGTCAGGGGTGGTAACAAGGATGAAGGGGGAAGTACCTGGGCTGTTGGCTACGCATTGCATAGCCCACAGACTAGCCCTTAGCTGTTGTACTGGGGCTGACTCAATTCCTTACCTTGTCAAGGTTCAAGACATCCTAAATAGTGTATATAAGTACTTTCACTATTCCCCCAAGAACACTGCCATGCTGGAGGCAGTACAGAAGGCAACATCTAGTCAGGTAAGTAAATTCAAAGAAATGTTCCATACAAGATGGCTCAGTTTCCACGGGTCTTGCGAGGCACTTCTCCAGAATTACTCCAGTTTGGTGTCTGTGTTCCTCGAAGAGAAGTCAGGTAAGTCTTTGAGTTTGTACAAACCGATCTCTTGCTTTAAGTTTCTTTTTGTGCTCCACTTTCTTTCTGACATCTTGCTGCCTCTATCTGTTCTTTCCAAGGCATTTCAGAAGAAGGATCTCGATTTCGCTGATGTAGCACCACTGCTGAACTCAACTGTCCAGACTATTGAGTTGTTCTCCCAAGGTAAGTGGGCTGGAAAGCTCTCCACATTCCTTTCACAGGTCCCAGATGAGCCACAGACTGGAGATGATGGACTGGAAACCTTTGAGTTCCAGGGCCATACCATCAGAGATGGAGCCCAACAACGCAAAGAGGCAGTAAGTATAGCCAAGTCTTTTTCAGCAGCCATGATCCGGACTATACATGACAGGTTTGTAGACAACGATGATGCAGCTATACTGACTGCCCTGAGCATCATCTTCAACCCCACAGTCAGGAAGGATGACAAGGTAAGTGATGTTGAGGTAGCAGCTGAATACCTTTGTAGTTTAGGTTTTGAGAGTTGCAGGGAAGACCTATCCTTGTTTCTTGGCTACCTGCACTCTCTAGAGTAGTAGACTCTGGTAATCGAACCATTAGGGGGTCAAGAGATGCAGCCAACATAGCCATGAAGAAGATGGACATCTACCCAGCAGCAGCAGAAGCAGCAGGTAGGTTTTAATTAGCCCCAGTGTCCACGGTCGATTGTGAGAGAGGCTTCAGCAAGCAAAACATCATCAAGACATGCCTGAGAAGTAAGTTGTCAGTTTCGACCCTTGACACGTTAATGAGGATATCTCTTGATAGCAGAGCAGCTCAGGACTTCCCTCTTGACCAGGCATTTAAGAAATGGGCTGGGGCAAAGAACAGAAGAATTTTAAATCATTGAGTGTTCAAAATCTTTAACCATGTGTGAAAATGTGTGTACAAATTACTGTTAATTTAAATTGAGATGTTTGTGTCGTTCAGATGTGTATCATTTTTTTTCCTTTCAGTTTATGTGCATCATATTAGCCAAATGACCAAATGTAACTGTTAAACAATTAAATTTAGATGTTTTTTTTCTGAAATGTAACTGTTAAACAATTAAATTGAGAGGCTTTCTTGACTGATGTTTGAATTTTTTCCCTTCCAGATGATGTACATTTGTGTGATTGTATGTTTAAATAAATTTTTATAAAAAATGTATGCAGCATACTGTTCCATTGATGTTAACATTATTAGATAAGTTTGGTTATATGTGATTGTTTATTGTGATTGTGCAAACCAATGTTTTTATGTATAAATAAAGCTTATTAAGACTTATGAAGTTACTTATTATTATTTATGTATTTACATACTTTTAAAAGTAATAATATAGTCAATGACATTGATGTTGTAAGGTTTCTTAGACGATTTTCAAAATTAATAAGGTCGGAATAACTGACAGTTTTCGCGCCGCGAAAAAGTGGCGACAACATTTTTTGGGCCAGTGGAACCCCTGCCTGGGGTACATGTAAGTTTACTTAGAGTACCCAGGGTACATGTAAGTATACTTAAGAGTACCCGGGGTACATGTAAGTAGTACCAGAGCCGACAATGACCAATCAAGCTCCATTATCCCTCATGAACCGACTCAAAAAAAACCGAGTCGGCAATGTTTGACTTAATTTTTGGTTTTGTTGCTCTCGAGGGATCGAAAATTTCAGAATCTTCCTAAAAGCCCTACGGGTTTGATCCCCAGAAGCGACATTGAAAACTAGCATTCTTTGTGATCTAAAAGGTTGCTAAACCTGATTTACAATGATAATGTGAATTTTCTCTCACATGATGTTCATCAGTCATATTATATAAAAACTTACAGCAGTAGTAAACAACTGGACAATAATTAATGAACGCATCTTTCATTTGTCTTTGACACTTTGATTTTGACATGGCCTATATTTAAATATGTGACTGGACTTTACCAGCACTCTTGTAACAGAGCTAAAGTTTAAATGTACCATTGAAGATCACCTAAATCCAGATTTGCTATTATAGACGTGTGGACAGTTTTAAGGGTGTGACCAGTAAGCAAAAATTGGTCATTACCCAGAGGCCACAACTGATCTATGACTGTATTAAAACAAGAAAAATCAGTGCCTGATTTAGATTTCCTTAGATAGTTCAATAACAACTAATTCCATAAGCCTGGTAACAGTTTAGCGGTAATGCTACCAATGTGTCACACCAGGGCCTTGAATTTGAAATCTAGGACATGCATGGACATTTCTTCATGAAATCAGGACACAAAATTGCATTTTAAGTCCTTAATTGACCTGGCTATAGTTCTCAGATGATTATAAGCTCAATCAGTATATTTATATCATTATTTATGCTTTGTGTATTGTAAACATATACACAATCATGTAGTTACATGATAGCAATAAATAATATCAAAGCTACCCATACTATAAAGGTCATTGACAAAGCCTATGGTCAAAATGTGAACACATTGCGTGTAATCGCCCTCTCGTGCCAGCAAAAACAACACGTTGACAGGTTGTCAATTTTGACAGTTCTACTTTCACTTTCATTTTGTGATATCAAACTATTAACGATTATGTGGCTGAGAAAAATATCGCCATTGCTTTTTGACTATGCTGGAACAGCGTCGTCCAAGGTTTCATAAGCAGTAGAAAAATTTCTCACAATGGCGACCTATGTAAAAGACCGAGCCAGTCCGATTGAGATAACTCGATTTTTCAGTTACTTCCCTTTTGCATTCGCCACTGCGTAGGAGATTGCTCGTCATTGATTACATTCTCCTAGCAGAGTTGTCGTTCGTGTTTCAACATTCAACAATGGCTGCCCCCATGAGAGTCTCGAGTCAAAACTTTCTTACTGCATAAATTGGCTTGTTTCGCTATTTAGAAGCTGTCATTTATGATATATGAATTATTTATTCACTAAATCTCCGCTAATGACAACAAAGGATGGAATTCGAAGGATATATTCGATGTGAATGGATCACTTTCTATGGCTTCGCCCACGAGAGACTTGATAACACTCGTGTCAAAACTTTCTTACAGCTTAAATCGGCTTGTTTTGCTATTTAGTAATGCAACAATTAATGGAATTCGAAGGATATATTCAATGTGAATGAAGCACTTTCTGGATCTCGACAGTTTGACAAGGCAAAACTGGCATACTGATGATACTGGTATTTTTAGTTATCAATTTAAGTCACATTTTGCTTTATAAATTTTGTTTAAGCATTTTGCGACTTATTGAATGGCTATGATACCCGATATCAACATGTCATATGGGATTTGCATATCACCAAGCTGTCCTGAAATACAACATTGAATACAAACTCTTTACTCAAATTACTGGTAAGTATGAATTCTTTCCTCTTTCTATTTAAGTAGTTGATGTCATTACAGTCCAAATAATTAGACGTAATTTACCGTTTAGTCCATGTATATTGACCTCATATTTATAGGAGTAGATATTATGTTAAAAGGGGCCTTTTCACAGATTTTGACATGTTTTGAAGTAAGTCATTACATGCTTTATATTGATAAATGTAAACATTGGATATTAAAAGCTCCAGCAGTTAAAAATCCAGAATAAAATTCTTTAAAAAAAAGTAGTCCGCAGCAGGGCTCGAACCAGTGACCCCCTTAGTCCTGGAGTAAAAACGCATTAGCCTGCTCGACTATTCTGGCAAGTATAAATGGTTGACGTATTTTATACCTAGTATAAGCAATCTTCGTAGTTTCACACAATTAAACAACAACAACATAACTCTCCAAATTATTCAATCGTTTCGCGTTGCAACGCTTTATAATTTTTAAATCGTTAAAAGATGCATATAATGGCTATATTAGACCATGGTAAATGTTCAGTAATACTGTTTCCTAAAAATAACATAACTAAAATGAAAATTTGCAAATCCGATACAACTTTTTTTCAATTTTTGTCAATTTACCAAAACGTGAAAAGATCCCTTTAAAGTTAAATGAACCATATCCCAGTAAAAGAGACATTGAGGCGATTGTGGCCAGTTTAGATCCAGTTCAGCCTGCAGTTGCTTGAAAGCTGTTTGCTTAAGAGCGGTTTCTGACAATGACAAATAGATTAATTGGATACATATTAGACTGCCTTTTTCCTGTGACCTGGTTAATTAATTTTCAGAAGCCTGGTAACAGTTTAACGTTAATGTTACCAATGTGTCAGACCAGGGCCTGGATTTTGAAATCTAGGACATGCATGGTCAGAAGATGTCATTAAAGATTATACATTTTTTCAAACACATACAAATGCATACAAATATAAATAGTAAAATGCACCGAGTCAGAAGGCATTTGACTTCGGCTGGTGCCTTTGCACACCAGGTGTTTCGGTTGCAATAGTTTGATGGACTCACTACTTGGATGTGTAGTTACATTATTTACAGTATATCAAACAGTATTTAGCATGAACCAATGATTTTTTCAAACATAAATTATTGATGTAAAATGCTTGAAGGAATAATATTTAAGGTTTAAGAAGGCATTTTCTTTTTGTTTTAAAGGATATCTTTGAAAATTATATTTTCATGATTTTTTTGGCAACAAGGGGTAATGCATTTTTAAAAAATGTGATTAATTTTCTGACAAAAAACTGGCACCATGAGTAGCATGAAACAATAATTTTTTTAAACATTTGTAATTGATGAAAAATGATTGCAAAAATAATATCAAAGGTCATATAAAGCATTTTTATGCCCCCCTTTGAAGAACAGGGGGTTTATTGCTTTGCACATGTCGGTCGGACTGTTGGTCTGTCGCTCCGTCCACCACGTGGTTTTCCGGATGATAACTCGAGATCGCTAGGGCCTAGGATCATGAAACTTCAAAGGTACATTGATCATGACTCGCAGATGACCCCTATGATTTTCAGGTCACTAGGTCAAAGGTCAAGGTCACATTGACAAAAAACATATTCATACAATGGCTGTCACTACAACTGAGAGCCCATATGGGGGGCATGCATGTTTTACAAACAGCCCTTGTTTATTTTATTTTAATAGGTTACTCTGAAAATTCTATTTTTCATGATTTTTTTTGCAACAAGGTGTAATGAAATTTAAAAAATGTTACGGGATTTTTTACCAAAACTGTACTATGATAATACTATCACTTCGCCAAAACATTTATATTTATATTGTTTATTCTTGAAAATGTATTTCCCCTATTCACTAAAAATAACACTTTTGATCAGAAAATTCATATATAATGATGTTTACTTTTATTTTCAAGAATCATAATGCCTCTTTTTAGTTGTATTCAGCCACAAGTTCTTGTCAGCCACTTAAGGGTTATATGTTGCCTTTCTTTTACTAAATGCAAATTGATTCTACACTTTGAGACATTCATAAAATAGTTTTGTCTTTACAACACCGACAGGCTAATACATTTATATATCAAGTACTTCCATACTAACAGGGGCAACCTAGCAACCTTGATTTGTTCATATCTTCCTATCAATCTGTTATATGTGTTATGAGTCATTTGTTCGGAGAACATTTAATGTTTGTTATAACTTTTAAATAATTCAATGTTCAAAGTGATATTGTTATTGACCGATAAACCAACATACTGATTAAAAGGGATTTATGCCCCCCTTCGAAGAAGAGGGGGTATATTGCTTTGCACATGTCAGTCGGTCGGTCTGTCGGTCCGTCCACCAGGTGGTTTCCGGATGATAACTCAAGAACGCTTAGGCCTAGGATCATAAGCTTCATAGGTACATTGATCATGACTCGCAGATGACCCCTATTGATTTCGAGGTCACTAGGTCAAAGGTCAAGGTCACTGTGACCCGAAATAGTAAAATGGTTTCCGGATGATAATTCAAGAACGCTTATGCCTAGGATCATGAAACTTGATAGGTAGATTGATCATGACTCACAGATTGACCACTATTGATTTTGAGGTCACTAGGTCAAAGGTCACGGTCACGGTGACCCGAAATAGTAAAATGGTTTCCGGATGATAACTCAAGAACGCTTATGCCTAGGATCATGAAACTTGATAGGTAGATTGACCATGACTCGCAGATGACCCCTATTGATTTTGAGGTCACTAGGTCAAAGGTCAAGGTCACGGTTACCCGAAATAGTATAATGGTTTCCGGATGATAACTCAAGAACGCTTATGCCTAGGATCATGAAACGTAATAGGTAGATTGATCATAACTCGCAGATGACCCCTATTGATTTTCAGGTCACAAGGTCAAAGGTCAAGGTCACAGTGACCCGAAATAGTAAAATGGTTTCCGGATGATAACTCAAGAACGCTTATGCCTAGGATCATGAAACTTGATAGGTAGTTTGATTATGACTGACAGATGACCCCTATTGATTTTCAGGTCACTAGGTCAAAGGTCAAGGTCACGGTGATCCGAAATAGTAAAATGGTTTCCGGATGATAACTCAATAACGCTTATGCCTAGGATCATGAAACTTCATAGGTACATTGATCATGACTGGCAGATGACCCCTATTGATTTTGAGGTCACTAGGTCATAGGTCAAGGTCACAGTGACAAAAAACATATTTACAAAATGGCTGTCAGTACAACTGAGAGCCCATATGGGGGGCATGCATGTTTTACAAACAGCCCTTGTTAATTATTTGCATTTTATCTTACATGAGATATTTGCCTAATTGTTTTTCAAACTATAGAGAAATCTATATACACGACGTTTTACAAAAAAAAGAAATAGTAAAATGGTTTCCGGATGATAACTCAAGAACGCTTATGCCTAGGATCATGAAACTTGATATGTAGATTGATCATGACTCGCAGTTGACCACTATTGATTTTCAGGTCACTATATCAAACGTCAAGGTCACGATGACCTGAAATAGTAAAATGGTTTCCTGATAAAAACTCAAGAACACTTATGCCTAGGATCATGAAACTTCATGTGTACATTGATCATGACTCGCAGATGACCACTATTGATTTTGAGGTCACTAGGTCAAGGTCACGGTGACCCGAAATAGTTAAATGGTTTCCGGATGATAACTCAAAAACGCTTATGCCTAGGATAATTAAATTTCATAGGTTTATTGATCATGACTCGCAGATGAACCTTATTGATTTTCAGGTCACTAGGTCAAAGGTCAAGTTCACGGTGACCCGAAATAGTAAAATGGTTTCCGGATGGTAACTCAGAACGCTTATGCCTAGGATCATGAAATTTCATAAAAACATAAATCATGACTCGCAGATGATCCCTATTTAATTTCAGGTCACTATGTCAAAGGTACAGGTCACAGTGACCCGAAATAGTAAAATGGTTTCAGGATGATAACTCAAGAACGTTTATGCCTAGGATCATGAAACTATATAGGTACATTGATCATGACTCGCAGATGACCCCTAATGATTTTCAGGTCACTATGTCAAAGGTCAAGGTCACAGTGACTAAACTTTGAAAAATGGTTTCCAAATGATAAGTCAAGAATGCTTACGCCTATGATCATGAAACTTCTTAGGTACATTGATCATGACTCGCAGATGACCCCTATTGAGTTATAGGTCAAAGGTCAAGGTCACGGTGACTTGACTCAGTAAAATGGTTTCCGGATGATAACACAAGAAAGCTTACGCCTAGGATCATGAAACTTCATAGGTAAATTGATCATGACTCGCAGATGACCCCTTTTGATGTTCAGGTCATTAGATCAAAGGTCAAGGTCACAGTGAGATAAAACAGTTTAATGCTTTCCGGATGATAACTCAAGAATGCTTACGTCTAGGATCATGAAAATTTATATGTACATTGATCATGACTTGCAGATTACCCATATTGATGTTTAGGTCACTAGGTCAAAGGTCAAGGTCTAAGTGACTCAAAGCAGTAAAATAGTATCCAGATGATATCTCAAAAATGCTTACGCCTAGGACCATTAAACTTTATAGGTACATTGATCATGACTGGTATATAACCCTTATTGATTTTCATATCACTTGGTCAAAGGTCAAGGTCACAGTGACTCATAACAGTAAAAAGGTTTCCTGATGATAACTCAAGAAAAGCAAGGCATAGGATCATGAAACTTCATAGGTAAATTGATCATGACTGGCAGATAATCCCTATTGATTTTCAGGTTACTAGGTCAAATGTCAAGGTCACAGTTACAAAAAATGTATTCACACAATGGCTACCACTACAACTGACAGCCCATACGGGGGCATGCATGTTTTACAAACAGTCCTTGTTTGTCTTATGTTGGTAAATGGTCATCTCTGTCAATTCTAGGTTAAGTTTGAAAGTAGGTCATATGTGGTCCAAACTAGGTCAACAAACCAAATCACAGAAAAGGTTAGTGAAGACTCCAGAGGTCACATTTTCTTCCAAATCTTCATGAAAATTGGACAGAATTGAATGTTATCCCGATGAAATAAAGTTTCAGATTGAAAGTTGGTAGTTTGTCAAAAACTAGGTCATTAGGTTAAAATATAGGAAACTTCCTTTACCTTTCTACAGGTCACATTATCTTTCTGATTTTCATGAAAATTGCTTACAATGATCTTAATCAAATCAAAAGCTGAATTTGCAAGTTGGTCCTGGCAGGCCAAAGCTAGGTTACAACTTAGTCAAATCATACACAAGTTTTTTACACTATAGAAGGAGTTTTGAGTGAGCGATACAGGTCTATCTTGTTTTAGAACAGTCTGTAGTAAGAAAGGGAAGGTATTGTATTTGTTTCAAAAGTAACATTTTATTGTTATTGGAAGTAACTGAGCAATTATATGATGTCATAGTTTTGGTTATTTTGCTCACTTGTTATGATGTGACAAGGTGAGCTTTTGTTATTACTCTTTGTTGTATTTTATCCAAAGTTTATTGTGAACACATAATATAATTTGGGTGTCACCTCTTTGCCAGATTCTTATGAAACTAGTCACCTCTATGTCATTTTTGTTTTCATATTTTATCAAAAATTAGGGAACTAGGTCAAATATAAGAAAAGGTCTGTTAATACTTTAGTGGTCACATTCTCTCTCTGATCCACTTGTAAATTGGTTAGAACATTATTTTAAATGATTTCAAAGTCAAGCATGAAAGTATCATATTTAACATTTAGGTCACAAGGTCTAGTCTCAGTGATTAACAGGTGACGTTCCAAAGTGGGTCATGTGCTTCCAAGCAGTTGATCAATAACTAAAATCATTAAAATCCATGTTAAAACTTACATTTTTTACCTGATCTTCATGGCAGTTGATCAGAATGTTCAAATAAATAAAAGTAGGATCTTGGTAACAAGCCTCAACTAGATCTGATAGACGCAAATAGTTTGTTCATACTCACAATGCATTTTTTTCTAGATCTTCATGAAAAATTAGTTAACACCACTAGGAAACAATCAGTTTCAGGTGAGCCACATTGTGCTGTTAAAGCTATCTATGAATAGTATAGATTGTTACAAAACCTTGTTTATCAATAAAAATAAATGAAAAAAATGGCTTTCTAAAACTTGTAGTCTTGGATGATATATTCATCAATTTGTAATCTACGACAATCTTTTGAGAAGAAAAACAAAGTTTTATTATTATTATACCCCAACATACTGTGATTGGGGGCTAGCACAGGAATTCTAAATTATGTTCCTCGAAAAACAATGGGTTAGCATATTGTTGCTGTTTTATCCAGTTGTCTGGACCATTTCTCCCAAAAGTTCAAATATGAGATATTTAGGTAAATAAATTTCATTGAACTGATTGAAGGGATGCAGTGTCCAAGAACGAAAACGATTGCACCACAACCATTAACTATTGGCCTGCGGATAAATGACAAGCAATAAAAATTAGACATTTGCGGTGATGTAGATTAACTTAAATGGATGCTTATTTATGTTATGCTTTCCGGTGATTTATACAGAAATATCAGTGAAATAAAGTGGTATTTCACTTTTTTAAACAGTGAAAAATAACAGTGAAAATATCGATATTTTTCGCATTTTTTCTGGGAAAATCGATATGCCACCGAATCCAACAAATATCTTCTATATATCCATCCTCTTCAAAAGCATCGTCAAACCAGTACTTTCAGTACTTTTTTTCTTTCATATCCGCGGTTATGAGTCATATTCGCATTTTAGACGGACCGATAAAAGCCTAAGGAGATCGATTGATCTGCTATTTGACTGTCACTCGTCAATAAATATCGACTATTACACGTATGATTTATCTTTTGAACAGAACCAGTCTGTATAAAAACAATACTTGTGAAAACAGCGCTAGGTTACATACAACTATGAAAATAAATATCCGGAACCGAAATTTTCAGGGGTGGATACGCCCCCGCGAATCTGAAGTTGGATCCGATATCATCGGATATTTCGGGTGATATTTCGGGTACCCGTTGCAGCCCTAGTCCTCATTGATAAAAAAACCTGTAAAGGTTTGGGAACAATCGGATGAAAATTTTGAACTTCGAACAAGGATTTATAAATTTCTCAAATTCTAAGAAAGATAACTATGGACGTAATGGTCGGATAATGCTAAAAGGCCCATACCACCTGGATAGTAATACGTGTCGCGCTCTATATGTGGTTCTTAAAAAAAAAACTCCGAGGAGTGTTTGACTCTAGGGAAACGGGTTGCTGGGACACAGCTCCTCCTTAATAAGCGGCTGCTTCCTTTATCGCAACTCATTTTTACATCAATAATACGTGTCGCGCTTCGCGCTCTATATGTGGTAGGGATAGGCCTATGATAGCCAACCATAAAAATACATGGATAATAGATGTGTTGTTTGCATTTATTTGTTGATATAAAAACACGTGTATTTTTTAAAAGATTTTTAAGTGATGTAAGAAATTTTAATTAACGTTGTCACCACATTGCATCCATTAATTTTAATAAAAATGTCCAATTGTAGTAAAATGGATTTTAAAATGTCTACATAAAATAATTTATATTATATTTATTAACCTGACTGAAAAAATGTCAGCCGCCGAACTGTTCCGTTCGTGCCGGATCCCGGGATTGAACCGGGGGCCTTTAGATGACTGTTGCGTAAACATCTTCAGTCTAACGATCTCCCAACTGAGCTATTCCGGCTGACATTCACTTATGTACTGCTATTTGGTGAAGTTGTGTTTAGCGATCGTTATAATATGTCTATTAATAAACTAATACATTGTACGTTTTCGTACCACTATGCCTTCCAATAAACTTGCTAATTTCGTGTATTTGCCCAGTCCCTGTGATCATTCCTCTGTGATCAGTTGTGGATCAGTTATTAATTAAAACAATTAGCTTTGCATTATTGGCAATAAATGTTGTAATAAATGTAATAGGCACAAATGCAGTACTTATTTACACTAATTTACACACAAAAATAACCACTATGCAAGATATTCTTAAAACAAAAATATATACGTTGATCCGTAAAATAACTTCTCCTCCCATAAGCGAATCAAAAATGCATTACATACTAGTCGCCGCCCTCCAGGGCGACGCCAATAATTAACATTTAACGGTACGCATGATTGCAATTTGACATCAGCATCAACACATAACTCAATTACAGCAACAAACTTGTTTTATTTATCATTGATTTTATAATATTTGTAACTGCCTTACCTGGGAAACCCGACCAAACATCATGTATAGTTAGACATACGAAATCGTACATTATTATTACGGTTTTTTATGTACACCAATTATACTTTTATTTCAAAGAACATTCACTCAGTGCAAAAACGTATAATTGCAAACATTGTATTAACTGTTATTGTATTTACTATAATTGTCGAAATAAACATTCACTAGCAACTAAGATATTTTCAGGTAAATGCCGATGTGACAAATTTGTGCACGAGGAAGCCGTTAATACTTTCTAATGAATGTTACTTTCATCTTCGCAAAAACATAAGAGTCATAAATTTAATTTAAGCTCTTTGATTATATTATCATTAAGTGTACAGACATTGCAAACATAAAACATAATAATAAGTGCATGTACGTCATTGTTTTTTCAGGCACTGGGTTGAATGTCTTATTGGTAATAAACTTTATTATAGGAGTGGTATGTATCATATGATAACATCAAATACATACACATTCAAGCTACATTATTCGGTAAGTTTCACCCTCTATCTTTAATATAGTTAACATTCACATCGTATTGATTTTCAATATAGAGTCACCAATCTTAGATCATGGTATTATTTTATAATTTAAATAGATTTTGCAAGTTTGAATGAAATTACTGAAGCCATTCCCGAGAGTCAAGCTTTCAGAAAAACATTCTGTTAATATAGTGCAATGTGTTTTTTGACGCGTAAATTGCCCCCTAA
This sequence comes from Dreissena polymorpha, assembly GCF_020536995.1. NCBI lineage: Eukaryota > Metazoa > Mollusca > Bivalvia > Myida > Dreissenidae > Dreissena > Dreissena polymorpha. The sequence goes on along the minus strand of NC_068362.1, from coordinate 100,131,419 downwards.
TTTTGTCGATTTTCAAACTTAAGTTACCAAAATTACCTATATACATTTTCATTTTAAAATGCAATTTTAATATGGGAGATATGTGAGGGTCTTGATCTTTAAGTGAAGACTTTGAAACAATACGATACAATAAAAATCCTATTTTTTGTTCTTATCAGAGAAGAACAAACCCTATTTGTAACACAAGCAAAAATATCAGACAAAACTATCCGATTATTATCACCATCCGTTAAATCACGCTAAGTGTATAGAAATGCTACTCGAATCAAGAATAACCTTTTTCAACGACGTTTAAATAGCAAAACAGATGAGTTAGAGAAACATGTTTACAGTTAAGTAAAATTTTATATTATAAAACGATATATATATATAGGAAACGATAAAAAAATCTTGTAAATGGGAACACTAAGCTGAAACATGTCTTACATACAAGCGTTGAAGTTGCAACCAATATCTATTATACATTGTCTAGCATTACCGGTATACTACAGAATATTGCATGTTTATAAGCGATACGTAAGCATTAACGCACTTGATAACACTAAAATGTTAACATGTTTGTCGGAGCCAATACCATTCGTTATTGGGAGTGGTTGATTAGGAAGACATGGAACTGGCAACCATTGGTGATCGTAATTCTTAAATATGCATCGTTATACTAAAGCAGACCTGATATTTTGGCATACAGGTATAAAGATTAAAAATGTAAAGTTTCGTGTGGGGGAGGATTTCAGATCTGTTTATTTTAGTGCTAAGTCATGGTATATGTATCAAAAGTTCGTATTCTTCCGACTTGACGGCTGTAATGTTCTTAATGTTAAGTACCATGTATTTGTTGCATGTACCCGCAAAGGGATAAGTTTATACAAGACCAAGAGGGATAGGTTTTTGACACGTTTATTTGCTATGACTATCCAAGAGGAACTACTAACGTAACAAGCATATGAAATACAGCAAGCAATCTTATTGGCTAAGTCTGGCTGTAGGCGGGGCTTATCAGTAGGCGTTGCCAGACCGATGTTTAACTAACAAAGTTACAATAACGCATATTGTTCCAATACAACAGTTTTCCATGGCATACATGTCAAGCGTTCCTGGTTTTAGTTATAAATACAGGTATAATTCTCCCGTGACGCTAAAGAAGGAAATCATGAATGTTTATTTTTCTGCGATTATCATAACACCTTGTTAATGTCTGTATCTCATGGGAGCGAGCAGATTTCTTGACCGCAGAGAGTGCCTTGGCTGTTCGTGGGAATTAACGAGTTTTTAAACGGTCGAAGAGTTCATAGGTTAAGAATTAAATTCCAGAGAGCCTGAGTTTTGATTCCTAATTGAAAACACACAACTTACAACTAAGGCATTATTATGGCCGTATCCCTTTTAATGAAACGCATAGTTCACGGAATTATGGACTGGTCTAATTATTCATTAAACATTTATTCACATAATATAATATATTTGTTATCAGTCCTCAAAACGTCTTTGCGGTTGGCGATTCTGCCGTTTCGGCGTCAGGTTGGGATTGTGCTGCCGTTGTGGACGTTACGGCGGTGGTCCTGAATTCTTCCGCTGTACCGTTGGCTTGTTGATGCAACGGCGTCACTCTGTGATGTTTAAATCCGTACTTGGTTGCAAATTTTTTGAAGTTTTGACTTTTAAATGGTGCGCCGTTGTCAGATTTTAATATCCTTGGAATTACCATCAGCGCGAATATTGCGTCAAGTCGATATATGACTGATTATGCTGATAAATTTCTGATAATCTCGACAACTGCGAATCTGGCGTAGTTACAGATAACTGCCATTCGGGAAAAGACCGCAAAAGTCTATTGACACCTCATCCCACGGTACGCTAGGTAGTGGACTTGACTTTATTGGTTCTGAGTTGTTGACTCGTGACGCTGACATGCACGGAATGCAGTGTTTACATACATCGTCGACAAGTTTATCCATGTATGGAAACCAGCATGTTTCTCTGAGTAGACTTTTACATAGGACTCGACCTTGATGGCCTTCATGAGCTAGGTTTACAACTTGGCATTGCATACCTTCTGTCACACAGTCTTGAACCGTGGAGTACTACATGGTTGTCATTTATCTTCACTGAGGTTAACTCATCAGCCAGAGCGCGGTATTGCTGATAGATAGCGCTGTTTTGCACTGACTGCTTATGCCACCTGTTTTGTGATAGGGCGTTAATTACCGAACATAATACTTTATCTTTGCTGGTCGCCTCTGCTATTTCTGCTAATGTTAGCGAATCCGGTACTGCCGAAATTGCCAAAGAGTTCACGTAGTCTTCGGTAAAACTGCTTGTGCTGTTTGTTTTCACTGGATGCCTGGAACAATAATCGGAAATCATTTGGTTCCCTGGGCGATATTTGATGTTGAAGTTGTATGTGGTTAATTTTAGTCGCCATCTTTTAAGTCGAGAAGATTATATTTCCTTGGTGATGTTGAAAAATGATTCCAGGTGCTTATGGTCATTGATTAATGTGAATTTTGATCCGAAGAGATAGCGATGAAAGTGCTGGCAAGCAAACACAAATACCAGTTCCTCGCGTTCGGTCTGTGAATATCTCTGTTCTACTGGTGTCAACGCGCGGCTGCCGTACGAGGCACTCTTATTTCCTGTATCAAAAGCTGAAAAGCGTGCGGGGCTAGCGTCCACCGACACTTCGGAGCATTTTGTGGGGTCGTAATGGGTCATGACCTGGTCGCTGGTTAACACTGTCTATAAACGTCTGAATGAATTTTCCTGCTCATTACCCCATTCAAATGCTTGATTTTGATGTGTTAGGCGGCGTAATGGTTCTGATGTGCTTGAGTTGCCATTGATGAATCTCGATACGTAATTGGTCATTCCCAGAAACGACCGAACCTGTGATGCATTTTTCGGCCTTGAGACATTTTTAATGGCCTCTATTTTCGTAGGGTCTTCAGAAATGCCGTCTTTGCTGAATATGTATCCATAGAATTGTAATGAGGACGACTTTGCACTTTTCTTGGTTCAATGTGAGGTGTTTCTCTCGTAGTCTAGTGAGAAGGGACTTGAGTCTTTCATCGTGAATATTTTTATTCGGACCATGGCATATAATATCATCGGCAATGTTTAATGTACCGCTAATGCCCATTATTGCCTGAAATTGTTTTGCGAATTTCCTTCTGGATGATTTCTGGAGTCGCATTCACTCCAAAATTTAACCTTTTGTAGCGGCGTAGACCGACGTGCGTAGCAAACGTAGTCATGTTTCTCAGGCGCTAATTCGAGTGGATGGAAACCGTTGTTTAAGTCCACCTTCGAAACAACCATGGAGTCATTAAGTTCCACAATTATTAACAATCTATTGTTGGTGTCACTTGTTTTTCTCGCATGATCGCCTGATACGCCTTTCGCATGTCTACGCACATACGAATTTCGTTTGGTGCCTTTGGTTTCGGGGCAACAACGATGCTGGATACGGTTTATGGACGTTTCGTGCCACTACCAGTTGATCTTGATCTTGATCTTGATGTGTTATGGTGAAACATTGAACAACGTTTACTCACCGCGCGTGCGTCAAATAGCTGTGAAAACATACTTAGTTTTCGAGCCCCCCTCTAATTTGGTTTATAAACACAGGAACAGAATCGTTAGTAGCTGTTTGATATTTGCAAATCCGGAGGAAGAGAGTACCAGTCACATATTGTGATTGGGATGAAACTGAACTTCACCAGTCCGTGCCACTGATATTTGTGTTGAAAACGGGTAGACGTTTCGTCCCACTGATAATATATAGGCGGATAGGTGTGAATAATGCCGTATAGGTATGAATGAAATTGGGGTGTATATAAATGTAGAAAATTACAACTATGTTGACAATTATAATTATTAATAACAAACAAATAAAATGATTTATCATTAGTATACTAATATTTGTAAATAGTGTATTATATGCGATTAATATAAAGCATAAAGTGTTGTTATTTTTTATAAATCATGTTTATCTGCTTGTAATAATAAAATAAAATGATTTATTGTTAGTATAAAAACATGTGTGCATAGTTCATTATGTTTAATAAATATAAAACATGAAATGCTGTTATTTTCTATGCTTCAATTAAATGTATTATATACATAAATAATAATATATAACATGAATGAACAATAATACAATTTAAAATAAAGTTGGTCTTTTTCTTTTAAGAGTTAGCTTATGCTTTACTATCGACTTACAAACTTTCCATTAGCCGTATGTGTCTACGTAATGAGCAAACAATTAATTACCGACTCGGGCCTTTAATTTACCGACACGGGCCTTTAATGGCCAATTAGTTACCAATTAGTAAACAACTCAGCGCTTTAATTATGATACAAACTGTGTAATTCACTGAAAGAGTAAATAAAGTCAGTTGAACACACAGTATATAATACGTGTGTTGTTCGTTAAATTCACAAAACCAGTAATGGCTTGCGAATATCATTGTGTGTACTGTGCACGGAATGTTGGGGAAGAAGATAAAGCCATCTCATGCGATGAATGTGAAAGATGGCAGCATCTGTCGTGTGAGACCGGTGTCAGTCTCCGACAGTATCGAAAAATGATGAAAGGGAATGCAGTCGTTACGTGGAAATGCTGCGAATGCAGCCGACTAGTGGAAGTTCCACCAGAGGTACCGGCGATAGTGGATTTCCCGATAGATGATACGCCAGAGGTACCGGAGATAGTTGAGATCCCTATGGATGTTCCGCCAGAAGTACCAGAGGCTACAAATGACATTTCTGTATTGTCAGACCTATCGACGGACTCCCGTTCAGATGAAGTAGAAGATAGGACCTTCAACGTAAACAATCGGGAGATAAATCAACCGAACGTCCCGCTCGACGTTTCACTAAGGGGACGTCCTCTGGATACGGTCATACAAGAGGACGGACCTGTAACGTATGAAGGTGTGACTGGTGGCACCAAAAGAGGAGGAAAGAAGCTGATCAGCAGTGATGGTCACTCCTATACTGCCAAGGTATGTAAAAATAAGCAACTATAATCTTTTGTTAATAATTAATGAGAATATAACTCGTTTTACTAGTATAATTGAGAATAATAATAGCAATAGCAAAATCAATTTTGCATATAAATAATCATTAATAATGTGTTGTTTTTTTGTTGCGTAGTGATGGCGGGCGCACGTACTGGACATGCAGTGTCCGTAACAAAACGACGAGGTGCTATGCCAACGTCAAGCAGTTCGGTGACTACTTCACGGCGGCGTTGGGTGGGCACAGTCATCCCGCGAATCCTGGTCTGCCAAAGCAAGTAAAGGCCCGTGCAGAAGTTCGTGATCGTTCAAAGAAGAACGTATTCGAACCTGCGGCCAGTATAGTGGAGGACGTCTTAAAAGAGATGGTTAAGACAGAAGATGTCAACCTGCCGAAACCGGCAAACCTCGTTAGGGCTGCAAACAGATTCAGGCAGCATATGAGGCCCAAGGACCCAACAGATCTGAACTTTGAGGTAATAATATTCATAGTAATCATTCTCATTTATCACAATAATAGTTTTGTTATAAAAATAAGTATATTAATAATAACAATAATAGTAATAATAATGGTATTAATAATAATTATTACAAATAACATTTTATTACATTTTTATTTTATTTTGAAGGTTTACGTCGCATTCATCGGCGACGATTTCATGGTTGACGACGTGCGGGTGGGTGATGCGCGTCACATCATCTTCGCGACGTCCAGCTGAAGGAAGCCCGAAGATGGTTTGACTTTGAAGCAGGTAATTTGATTAATATTATCTGAGTACCTTAATTATTTGAGATCACAACAATAGTAAGTCCATCGATTTTAATTGATTTTAAACTTAGCAAGTGATGTATGACCTATACTATTTGTATGTTTTTCAGCGGCGTGGCAGGCGCTACGGCATGTCTATCCAAGGGCCACTCTGAAAGGATGTGTCTTCCATTGGAATCAGCGCGTGTACCGGAAGGTGGTGAACGAGTGCCTCGCCACGGCATATGCGGCAAAGGGCGACAAGTTCCGCTTCTTGAGGAAACTGATGTCCTTGCCGTATTTGCCGTGCGAACACATCGTTCCCGCCTTCGAACAGCTGAAGCTGCTGGCTGAAGAGGTCGTAGGTTCTATACTGAATGTGATGATGTACATGCAACGGACGTGGATCCGAGGTTCAATGTGGACACCAGACAATTGGAGCGTGTATCGCCAGACGGTACGTACGAACAACGACGTTGAAGGTATTTTTTACATATATAGAATAATAAAGCAATATATTATTTTCGATTGGTAGTTTTAATTTAAATATTATCTTATAAAAACTAATATATCATATTTTCATTGGATAGCTATAATTTAAATATTATTATATAAAAACCAATATACATCATAGTTCACAACATATTTCTTTTTTCCAGGATGGCATCGCAGAATCAACGGTCGAGCAGGGCGTCCCGACTTAGGGTTTTACGTGCTCGTCCCCCTGTTGCGCCGTGAGGCAGAAAAAGTGGATCTGACAATCCGCCTTGTGTCGGAGCACGTCCTGACTCGGGTACACCGGAAAATCTTCAAAGAAGTGCACGGGCGACTCTTCGAGATCTGGGAGAAGTACGAAGACGATGACATGACAACTACTCAACTGCTGAGAGAGTGCAGCCATACCATCGGGCTGGGACCGAGCACAACCCAGGATGACATCCACGATGAGGACTTCTGAAATGCAATACATTGTATATATGATTTGTGTATGTATATGATAGGATAGTATGCTGTTGTATTGGTGTTTCTATATTTGTGCACTTTTGTATATGTGTATTAAAATTTAAAACCATGTTTGAATAGTTATGTAATCAATTTAGATATTGTTAAAATGTATGCATGTTTTATTTTCTGATATTGTGTATGTCAATTTATTGCAAATGTTTCTATTTATTTATGTAATCTCTGCCAACACAAGATAATCCCACCAGATTGGGTAGGCTGCATTTTTTTTAAATGTATGTATGCATTCACTTCTGATGTTGTTAATGTCAATTTATTGCAAATATTTGAATATATTTATGTAATCAATCTAGATATTGTTAAACTGTATGTATGCATTCACTTTTGATATGGTTAATGTCAATTAATTGGAAATGTTTTAATATATTTATGTAATGTATTGTTAATGTATTACATGAAGCATTAAAATTGACTCTTAAACAATCTTGAAATAAAACAATGTTATTTTCCCATTGAACAGATGTTACAATCAAAGGTGCGAAAGTTTTCTGTTATGATTTCACACCTATACGGTATTATTCACACCTATCCGCCTATATATTATCAGTGGGACGAAACGCCCAATGCCCTCCTACACAAATATCAGTGGCACGAACTGGTAGTGGCACGAAACGTCCAGCACCCCTGGATACCAATGGCGTCGGGCCGTCTACCGTTTCAATGATGTCAAGTTCTTCAAGGCGTTTGAGTTCTTTTCCACCTTTTCCCTTATGTTAAACGGAATCCGTGTGACCGGTTGTGCCGTCGGAATGATTGTCTCATCAATATGAAACTTGATCTGTGTGTCTTTTAATTTTCCGAGACCCGTGAAAACGTCGGGGAATTTCTGTATAAAGTGTTTATAAATTGAGTCACTTGAAAGCGTCTTGATAACAGGTATAATACCAAGGTTAGTGGCAAGTTCGTATCCAATTAAATTGTTATTATTTTAACGCACTTCGTGAAATGTTGCAGTCGTGAATTTGTTTTTGCTTTCAACGAACAAAGTACATTTACCTTTCATGGCAATTGGTAGTGTCTGTCCAAATGCGTATGCCTGAGTCTTTGATGATCCTACTTGCGGATTTGGGTTCATTCTTCACTTCTTTATATTGAGAGTGTTTGTGCATTTATGATGTTGAGTGTACTTCCGGTATCTACTAGGAATGTAGCTTGAGATCCATTTACTGAGCGTGTCACTTTGGGAAGTCTTGAAGTCGTTATTTTATTAACTGAAACAAGTCCGAACGATACGTCTGGGTTTGAGTCCGCTTCAGAGCCACTTCCGGTATCTTCATGAATTTCATGGACTTGTGAGTGAGCGTTGCGACGTTTTCTACACACGGCTTTAAAGTGTTCAGTTTGTGGCAGTAATTGCACTCTTTTACTTTTACTGGACAATGTGTGTTGTGAGGATACTGACCTCCGCAATGTCTGCAAACAGTATTTGTTTTGTGCTGTCCATGTCGTGTTTGATGATGTGTTTGAGGTTTTCGTTTTTCTTTTTGCCTCGATGCATTTTCTTCCATTTGACCTAAGCTTGTTTACGTTATTGTGCGATTCCTTGTTTCTAATTTCTTTTGCCTGTCTTTTAGCGATTTCCATAGTACGTGCCATCGTTAGAACATCAATTAATGATTTGTCTTCTTCCAAACATTTAAGTCTTAATTTCTGTGACACACATCCTTGCACAATTTGGCTCTTTATTTATCCGTCTTTGTCTAAAAACTCACAGTTTTCGGCCTTTTGTCTCTGTTTTCGGCCTTTTGTCTCAACCTTGTGACAAATTGGTCGATGCTTTCTTGGTGATGTTGGTGAAGATTTCTGAATTCATACCTCTCGAATTATTTGTTTTTCTTTGCATTGAAATACTCCGACAATCTCTGTTTTGTTTTATCATAATTTGCGTCATCGTTATGTAGCTCAAAAGTTTTATACATTTCAAAGACTTAGTCACCTGCGTAGTGTAATAGTAGTGCCTTGCACCGTCTTTGAGTCGATGTTCAGTCCGACGAAAAGATTTTATTTTGCAAGTTTTGCCACATATTTTTTCCATCGAACACCGAGGGAGCTTTCTTCCCCAAAGACATCAAACTTGGGAATTGAGGTTAATCCAGTCATTGTGAATGTGTGTCTAATAATTTCAAATGCACAATTATTTTTCAAACTGTAATCCTCGTCGCCAATGTAATGTTCTATTTTTCTTAATTATAAGTATGTATATGTTGCCTGGACCCGTAAAGTGATAAGTTATACAAGACCCAAGAGGGATAGGTTTTAACACGTTTATTCGCTATGACTATTCAAGATGAACTACTAACAAAACAAGCATATTAAATACAGCAAGCAATCTTATTGGCCGAGTCTGGCTATAGGCGGGGCTTATCAGTAGGCATTGCCAGACCGCTGATCATGACATAGGCTTGGATCGTTTTTACATAGAGGTCATTCAATGACCTCTATCTTATGTATAACGGATGTATGGACATCTTCTACATATCTTTGAACAGTCGTCGTATTTCGTTTCTGATCGACCCTCTCGCGTTTTGTGATCGCCTATGGTATGTTTAACTTGACTATGAGTATCGTCCGACTCAATGTATCAAGCTCCGTATTAATTTCCACGTATATGTCATCTTGTGATCGAGATTCAGTTTCTCTTTAAATACTTCCCATGTGTGTCTGTTCCGCTTTCTCCTTATTTTGTTTTGAACTCTTTTGTATTTAACATTGCCTTGCCTTACAAAGAATGGACCCGACTCGTTTGCGTACCTCCTCTTCTCAAGAGTATTTGTTCATTGCAACCGTTGCAGACTAACATATATTGTTGCACATGTTTGCAGTATACGTGGGATCTTTTTTCTTATATCATCCTCAATATTATTTGCCTGTTAATAATAGTATCTATTATGTAAATTCTACTATGATGGCTGCAGCATTAGCAGAGAAAATGAGGATGGTACAAGTGAAGTTCGTTCGACAGAGGAGGATACACTACAAGCGGCAGCCTTTGCAATGAAAAAGGGTCAGGTCAGTTGGTCGAAATTGGAATGGGGCCAACAAATCAGTGTGTCTTTCAGTGAAATGTGGAAAATGGACAACCAAATAATAGGATTTCTACTAGGCCCTGTTAACGACGTGTATCATACACAAACAAACCTTGCAAAATGACTGCAGGTTATGTTTCAGTCAAGCAAACTTAGAAGCTCCATATATGGCAGCACGACAAGATCCTCAGCGAGGTTGAACACAGCCTTGATGTGGCATAACATAAGAAGCAATCAATATTCAAACAAGGTCATTACCCATCAATTTCGTCAGAGAGGGAGGATCAGCATCAAGCTATAACAGGTTTACAGATTTAGGAATCCGATCTTCAGCGAGAGACTGGAAACTAATAGATCTGAAGTAGCAGCTGAGATCCCCACCAGACGTCGCCATCACCGTCCTGACGTGTTATAGAACAACGCAAAAAGCAAGTTCTGTTGGAACTGACTGTCATGGAAAGAGCAAATCTAAGAAGCACACGAAAGAACACATTACAAACACCAGACGTTACTTGGTGAGTGACGAAAACAAGGATTTAAGTGGAACCTCCCTGTCGAGGTTGGCAGTCGGAGCTTTGTCGGGCAGTCTCTCTTGAAGGCCTACGGAGATATGGAATAACTGTAATGACAAGGAGACGGTGAAAGCAGATGACTGCAGGCAAGCAGAATCAACCTAAATATTGTTATCGCAGATGAGAGAAAAGCAGAAGACAATAAGTCTCTGGTCGAGATTTGATCATATTGAAATGGACTCAACCGGAAGAAGATAATGATGCATTGACCTCATCCATTGTTTATAGGCTGACTAAAGTATCGATATTAGGTATTATGTTTGATGAGACTTACATAAATCAAAACAATCACAGATGTGTAGAAAATAGGATTATAATTTTAATTTACATCTCAAAAAAGATAATGTTTAGCAAACTTGATCAAAGTGGGCTTTCCATAAAGTGGTACGAAGCCTCCTAGCAAACAAGGGATCCAGTCATGCAGAGTGGTCAAATATTCATACGCACATCTTTTCCTATGCGATTGGGGTATTTTGCAACTGATATATATCTTGAAGGTTTACAATCGACACATTTTGTATACGTTAGTATTATCATGGGTAATTACTTCCTTTGTTTACTGTAAAGTAATTATTTATTTGGCATTGCTGCTACTACTATTTTTAAGTAAATTAAAAGCTATAGTTTACTAGTCAATTGACACATTATTGATAAAACGTTTCCAGCACTCTACAAAGTTTAAATTAAAATAGGGCTAACAGTTATTCGGAAATTAACGATTTGAAAAGCATTCAGTTGACTGGTGTCTGCCTCATTACGATACCTTTTAAATGTTATTAACATACTAGAGGTTTTTCAAACGGAAAATGTACCGTGCCTTCCTGTATATATTTCTTCAAAAAGAATATATCACGTTTGGTTGACGAGAAACTCACGTTAACGAATAAAGGTGCGTGGAAATTTAATCACGAGTGCTTCTGTCACCTGATTTACCCCCATAATCAAAATTATTACCAACTCAACATCATAATTTCATGATTCTGGAAAAACAATGTCATATAATAAATAAAACGGTTCATATATTTGTTGAAGCACTCGTCGTTGGCATAAAACTAATCAGTATGTGAAAAGCAAATGCTGAGTGTATTTTGCTATCTTTTAATAAGGAATAAACCTTTAGTTGAAGATTGTCATTTTGATTGGAATTACTAAATTAAGCGAGTTTCAAATTTATCATATCTTCCTTTTTAATCGCAGACTTAATATACTTACGGAAAAACGCTCCAATGCGTATTTGCCTTCATCAAAAACAGCCCAGAAGCACACAAATTAGTTGAGAAGCGACAACTGTGGACAAAATTACTTTTATTGAAGTTTCAACAAAGAGGATGTCTATTTTGTATACTCGTCCTTTTTTCCAATGCGATGTCACTTTATTTGATATCACTTCCTTATATCTTTGCCAGGAAAAATAAAAATAATGTAAAATGATCTTTCTCAGAAATCATTACTGACGCAGATGTATTGAGATTTGCGACCAAGAATCTTTTATATCATTATTTACGTTGCCTTAATATCAGTTGCTTCAAGAGACTTTACAGCGAACGGAAGCTTTGCGGTAAGTGCAATTTTGATATTTTTTTAAGAAAAAAATCCGTTGTACTTTTACTTTGATATATTTATATATCTAAGTATATTATTATGCGATTTTTTATCAATGAAGGAGTAATATTATTATTATCATTATTACTGTTACTATTGTTTTAAAAAATGATTGATGACGGCAGTTATTAGTTGTCTAAAACATTGACGTTTCGAAAGATAGATGTAGTAGATACGACACAATCTAATTTGTACTAAAGATTATAAATATATTTGAAAATTCTTTAAAACGAAGAAAATATTTAATGTTAGTTGGATATAAATATATTGAATATGTTTTATCAAGAAATATCAACTGATATTCCGATGTGCTGGAAAGAATAAATGAAATGTTTGTTTTGTATTTTACATCAATGAAATGTATTAATTTATGTTGCGAGTAATATCACTCTTTCGTTCGCGATGTGCTTTTTATATTTCGCATACATCGAAAGTTACATAAACATGTTAACCATGTGTTAAAAATTTGAATAAAAATGTTATAGAAATTCAATGAAGCATGTCTCAACAATACTATATGTTGCTCTGATTTGCAAAACACAATTGAGTGGTTCACTAGTATTTACAATGATATGACATCCATTATATTGATGTTCTATATGACATGTATATGTTATTTCCTTGTAAATGTCTAGTGAATAACTCTATGCCAGGTTTGCGGTTTGGAAACCCTTTAAACAACCCTTATGAAAATTTAGGCCCTGTGGCTACTAGTAGCGGCGCTACTAGTTGCGGCTATGTAGCGGCAACGTAGTTTTTCGTATGCAAATGAGCTTTCTGTCTAATAGTTGCGGCTCGGTTGCCGCTACTAGTTCTGGCTGTGTAGCCGCTCTAGGTCTGGCTCTGCTCTTGCTACCTCTGCTGCCAGTTGCGGCTATGTTGCCGCTACTAGTTGCGGCTAAGTTGCCGCTTCAACTTGCGGCTACATTCCCGCTACTAGTTCTGGGATGGCTCCGCAAGATTTATGAAATAAATCGTCTTCTGTTCCAGAGTGTAATGATTGCAATCCTTGACAGCCATAAACATATATGAACCTTCAATACCATATTATAAATTGCAAATCAATGCATTTTCTTCTAAAAAACTCTCCTCAAAGTCTATAGTTAAGTGTTATTTGAAGTTAAATGTTATTGGATTTAGTTTTTTTTGTTTTTTTAAGCTCATCTATTTTTGGAAAACAATATGAGCTATTGTGATCACCTTGGCGTTGGCGTCGGCGTCCGGTTAAGTTTTGCGTTTAGGTCCACTTTTCTCAGAAAGTATAAATGCTATTGAATTCAAACTTGGTACACTTACTTACTATCATGAGGGGACTGGGCAGGCAAAGTTAGATAACTCTGGCGTGCATTTTGACAGAATTATGTGCCCTTTTTATACTAAGAAAATTGAAAATTTTGGTTAAGTTTTGTGTTTAGGTCCATTTTATTCCTTAAGTATCAAAGCTATTGCTTTCATACTTGCAACACTTACTAACTATCATAAGGGAAATGTGCAGGCAAAGTTATGTAACTCTGACTGGCATTTTGACAGAATTATGTGCCCTTTTTATACTTAGAAAATTGAAAATTTGGTTAAGTTTTGTGTTTAGGTCCACTTTATTCCTACAGTATCAAATCTATTGCTTTCATACTTGCAGCACTTATAAACTATCATAAGGGGACTGTGCAGGCAAAGTTATGTAACTCTGACTGGCATTTGGACGGAATTATGGGCCCTTTATACTTAGAAAATTGAAAGTTTGGTTAAGTTTTGTGTTTTGGTCCACTTTACCCCTAAAATATCATAGATATTGCTTTCATACTTGGAACACTCGCAAACTATCATAAGGGTACAGTAAAGGACAAGTTGCATAACTCTGGTTGTCATTTTTACGGAATGATGGCCCTTTTTTACTTAGTAACTTTGAATATATGGTTAAATTTTGTGTTTCGATCCACTTGACTTCTAAAGTATCAAGGCTATTGCTTTCAAACTTCAAATACTTTCATGCTATCACGAGGTTACTGTACTTGGCAAGTTAAATTTTACCTTGACCTTTAAATGACCTTGACTCTCAATGTCAAATTATTCAATTTTGATAAGAATTAGAATTTTAAGAATGGATTTATACTTGCCTGACTGAAATATACATAAGGATATTATTCCCGTATTAATATCAACAATCCGCTAAAAATAGAACTCACGTGATCTTAACCATTATCACGTGGTTTAAAACCTCCTTGATATGCCATGTGTAAACCCCATTCGTCAGTTTTATTACGGCGACATCAAAACGTCACCGAAAATACATGGGGAGGAGGGAGGTCCTCAGTCAGGCAAGTATAAATCCATTCTTAAAATTCTAATTCTTATCAAAATTGAATAATTTTACTTCATGATTTATACTTGCCTGACTGAAATATACATAAGGATCGATTTCAAAGCAGTACATACCCTATGGTTGAGGATGTATTTTCGGAATTCTTCACTTCTTGTGATATTTCCTTTTATAGATTTCCTCATCTATGTAATACATCTGTGAATCTGTCCCACAGTAATTGATCCTCTCTTATAGAATTACATCTATATACAGTGTCCAATGATATTACCTATATCATTGTCCTTAACACCTGACATATCATCTTATAAAGTCAATATCCCAACATTTTATATCAAATTCAATCCGTCGGAAATAAACTGTTTTTTTTTTGTTTTTGTTTTTTTTTACAAATTATTATAAATGATATCACACAAAAAGTCAACCTCATTTCAATACTACAGTTTCAACATCTCTGTAATAAAATTTTGTAAATGTGCTCTCGCGTGACCAATCTGCTGCCTGCAAAATGGACTCCATAGATGCACCATTAAATAAAGCCCATGATGGACCAATCGACCTAATAGAAATGTGCTTTCACTTTCTTGGTCTTATCATCATAAGCTGTTTGAACCACCTTTACCAGCCAAGAACTAATAATTTGTTTTGAGACTTTGTTGTGTGGTTTAATATAACTTATGAAAAGAGCATTTTCATCAACATCTCGTTTAATTCGAAAAGGTTCAGTCTTTTTCAAATACCAAGTAATAGCTCGTTTGGGATCTAGTAACTTGTTTTCCATATAACATTGAATAAAAATCTTCGCTGATATGTGGTTAGGCCGGTCAGTCTTACTTAGACCTTGTCTCAATAGGTGAGCCCTTGGCTCTGAACTAATATGTATTTTTCCCCCAGCTTCAATGCTTGTATGTCTCCAACTCTCCTTAACGTCGTGATGGCTGTAAGAAAAACCGTTTTAAGAGTAACATATTTTAACGATGTTTTAGATAACGGTTCAAAAGGGTATTTCTGTAAAGCAGTAAGTACAACCCTTAAATCCCATTCTGGAACCAGTCTAGTCACTGGTGGTCTCTTATTAAAAACCCCTTTCAGAATCCTTACAATATGTGGGTGTTGACCTACTGGTTTGTCACTAATTGGCGGCAAGATTGCTGACAACATAGATCCATAACCAGATTTAGTTCGATATTGCAAACCTTCATGGAATAAATCAGCTAAAAAATCAGCACATTGAGCTATAGTTGCTGAAAATACATCAATTTCCCGTGTAACACACCAGCTACGGAACTTTTTGAATTTTGAATTATAGTCTTGCTGTGTGCTTGAACGCCAGCTTGATTTGAGTAAAAATCTAGCTCTCTTTGAAAAACCTTCTGTTGATAAGTGTTTGTCGATAGCAACCATGCCGCTAATTGGAACACTTTTGGGTTTGGGTGTAGATTCTGAGACTGAGGTTGGCTCAACTGATTGTCTACTACTGTTAATACAATCGGATTTGCTACTGACACCTGTAATAGTTCCGGGTACCAGTGGCGTCTGGGCCAAATTGGGGCAATCAGTATGATTGTGCATTGAAATTGTTTCATGTACTGCAAAACTCAGGGAACCAGGCAAATCGGAGGAAATGCATATGCAAACATTCTGGCCCATGAAATTGTCAATGCATCCATTGCTAGAGCTGCAGGGTTTGGAATCCACCTGCAAAAAATTAGAGCTTGTTTGTTCAGATGCGATGCAAATAAATCTATCATTGGAAATCCCCACTTGTGAAATATACTTTCCATTATTGACCTGTTCAGTGTCCACTCTGTTGGACGAATACGAATCCTTGACAACTGATCGGAAAGAACATTGAGTCGACCTGCAATATGTGCAGTTTTAACCAAATTTTCTCTTTGATTGCTAATTGCCAGATTTTCTATGTCTGCATGCAAAGGTATGATGAACGTGTCCCCCCTTGTTTGTTCAGGTACTGGACAACAGTTGTATTGTCGGACCGGACTAAACAGATTCATTCTTTATTAAAGGAAGAAAATGAAGTAGTGCTCTGTAAACTGCTTCCATTTCCAGACAATTTATATGTAATTTCCTGTCTTGCAGAGACCAGGTTCTCTGAACTATTCTGTCCCCAAGACATGCCCCCCATGCAACCATGCTTGCATCTGTCTGTAGTGTTACATTGGTTAATGGCTGTTGAAAATGTTTGCCCTGTGAAATGTTTGCTGTAACTAACCACTATATTAGATGTATGAGCAAATGTGAATGTATTGGTATCTTGTTTTACATATTCCTGGAACTTGGTTTCCAAAAATGTAACAGATATAATAGGATAGGTCTCATGTGTAATCGAGCAAACTGCAATATCTCCACACAGGATGCTAGAAGTCCTAAAAGATGTAAAAACTCTCTGGCCATTGCCCATTTCTGAAGCATAATTTTCTTTTACTGCTAGGGCAATTTTGTCTATTCGCTCCTGATTTGGCCGCACAAACCCGTCTTTTAAATGGAACTGACCCCCAATGTAGGTTATGATCTGAGTAGGTATTAATTGAGACTTGTTAAGATCGATAATGAAGTCTAGGTCTATCAATAGATGTAACAGTTTCTCTCGATCTTGAAGAAGACCTTCTCTGGTCGCATTCAAACCCAACCAATCGTCTAGATTGTTTATACAAAATCTCAGAAACTTTCGATGTTTTGGAAAAATTGGTAGGTGAAGGTAAGCGTCTGCCAGATCGAGAGAAAAATCATAATCCCCTGTTTGTACCAGACTGAGAACCGTTTTCATTGAATCCATTTTGAAATGTTGAGTCCGAAGATACATGTTTAGGGGTTTCAGTTTTATAACTGGTCTCATTCCGCCAGTTTCCTTTGGGACCAAGAAAAAAGTGCTGTAGAAACCTTGATTGCAATTCTGATTTACCTTTTGTATAGATTGTTTTTGTATAAGGTGTCTACCTCTTGTAACAGAATTGACATATTTTCTTGTGACAATTTTGTTTCTTTTATGCCGTTGAAAAGAGGAATGGTCTCAAACTCTAACTTGTAACCTTCTCGAATCAGAGATAACACCCACTGATCTTGTGTTATTTTGGTCCAATTTTGAATGAAAAATCTGAGTCGACCCCCAACAGGTATCTCCGGATTTTTCATTAGGCAGTCAATTTTTTGATTTGTTTCGAAAAGAATCACTTACCGTGGCAGACTTAGCAGTGCTGCTCTTCGGAAACCTGGGGTACTTTGCAGTAGCTGACGCGTGAAACTGCGGTCTCACCGTCCCCACATTTCCTGTCTACCTCTGGCAAGAGATCTGATATTTGTTTATTCATTTCAACACGTTCTTTCAGTTTTTGTTCGAGTCCTGAACCACAAATACCCTCATGAGTCAAGGGTAGATTCCATATTTGATTGCGCACCTCTCTGGAATCATATAAACCACAGTCTGCCATTGCAGCTTTCCTTCTTACCAAGTGGTGTATTGCTCCTGCTCTTCCTAACTGGTCGAGCGACTTGGTATTCATTGCAAATATGTCTCTTACACATTGTATTGCATTGTCAATTTTTACGTCTTTGTCAGTCAACACTTTCAGCAAATTACCCAATGCTTGTTGCATGTATACATTTATGACAATTCCCATCCTTGCCGCATATTGTCCTTGAAATGCTAGTTTCTCCAAATCCCGTAAAGGCTGAGAGTATAGTTGTTGCGACTTAACAGAAGCTTTTGAACCGAAACGTTTTATCAACAGGTTCAAGATAATATTGTCCAAACTAGGTACACACAGAAATTCTTCTGCTTCTGCTAACACTGGAAACACAGATCGATAACTGTCCTTGAATGCAGAAACCTTTGTAGGCTTTTCAGCTCTCCATGTCTCACTGAGTACATCACGCTGAGATTTGTCTAAAATTATGCCTGTATCACCCTTGTCCGGTCTAGTGACGGCATCTTGACCAAACATGTCACGCAAAAGATCTCGTGTTTTACTAGAATATTTCATGTACCGGTCATCAGAGTCACTGTCCTGACAATGGTCACCAATCAATGAAAGTGAATTGCTATGGTCAGAGTCATCATCACCCAAAAGCTGAGACTTCTCTCGCTGACCTGGTTGTATGGATAGCGTGTCATCCTCATCCCACTCGAGAAATACGGCCGTGTCTATGCCGGTCGACTGTGGTCTCTGCCTAGCCATGCTAGCAGTGTCCATAAGATTCATTAAACGGTCTAATTTCGAATCAACATTCGAAAACCGTTTGCCAAGTTCACTTACATTACGTCGTAAATTGTCAAAATCTGCTTGACTCGCCCGTGGTGTACGTCTTTTTGATTTCGATGACGTCGAATTTGTCCGGCCACTCTTGACCGAAATGACGACGTCTTTTTCCTCACCCGAAAGTGAATCATTGTTTTAAGAAAGTGCTGCATTAGCCATAATCACACAAACACTCACCAAAATCCGATAAAAATCCAAATAAAATATTGCTAAACACAATAAAGTGGACAAAAATATCCAAAACGATACGGAAAGTTGATACATGTGATTTGTTTGTCGCCGGAAATAAAACTGACGAATGGGGTTTACACATGGTATATAAAGGAGGTTTTAAACCACGTGATAATGGTTAAGATCACGTGAGTTCTATTTTTAGCGGATTGTTGATATTAATACGGGAATAATATCCTTATGTATATTTCAGTCAGGCAAGTATAAATCATGAAGTAAAATTATTAAATTTTGCTAAAATTGCTATTACTTCTTTATTTATGATTAGATTTGATTGATACTTTGACAAAACTACTCTTACCTGACATACCACAATAGACTCCACCCAAACCATCCCCCGTGCCCTCCCCCCCCCCCCCGAATCCCCCCCCTATTTTTTTTTGTTTTAAGATCATCTCACAAATGACCACCACACCCTCACACTATAACCTCCCCCCCCCCCCCAATTTTTTTTGAAACGGTTAACAAACAAAAATATTTATTTTTATTATTTTATTTTTGAAATACCGTCCAACCATCGCACCCAAGAATCCCCCCCCACCCACCCACCCCCACCCCCGAAAAAAAAATTGCATTTTTTTCGAATTTTTGGAAGATAATGTAATAAATGTCCACACCCCACACTATATCCCCCATCTTCACTCCACCCCTCCCTCCTTTGTGATTGAAATTGAGAGTCCCTCCACCTTTAAAAAGAAATAGATGAGCGGTCTGCACCCGCAAGGCGGTGCTCTTGGTAACTTTACGATAGCATGCTGTCTGAAAGTGTTTTCATGATTAATGGACAAAATTTGTCCTGAACATATTGCAAGCACATTGCTGACGACACACTACCAACGACACCTACAACAATTAAAACACATGTGACAAAGTAAACGTTTGATACATTGAATGAATGCTTGATGAGACAAATTGTTTAATTCTTATCTTACAATTATTATTAACAGTATGTTCCATTTCTAGCTTACCATGATTTATTATATTAAATTTTATTTTAGGGAAGATTTCAAGATTGTCATCGGGATACACACGTTATAAAGGCTTACTGAACAACAATGGACAATTGCACAGGGTTCACTTGCAGTGCTACAATGAACGTGACCTGCTGGGACAAAAGAGTGCAGGAACTGAACAAAAATGACGCAGTCGTTAACGCACCCATAATTGTAATGATGATTTTGTTCATGGTAGTCGGTTTTACGGGTAATACACTTGTGTTGTTTGTGTACGGATAACGGGGTAATAAGACGTCGGCGATACTGTTTATACTGCTGCTCGCTATAATGGATTTGATTGCTTGCGCTATTCTGCACCCGTATGTGTTGTATAAATTGTTTCATCCACACAACCAAACATGGGAGATCACGTGCAATTTTTTCGAGTTCTTTATTCACTGGAATCTGTCTTTATCTGGACTTTCCCTTCTTCTTATTGCAATCGACCGGTATTTGGCCATTTGTCATCCCTTGAAATACCTTAAGTTTGATGATCACGTAAGAAAGGGAATTGCCTCGATAACTGCGTTTTCGTTTTTTGTTAGTTTACCATTATTTGAATTTTACGGATCGACAACTTATGAAATAAGACCGGATAATGTAATCTTGTTTACGTATCGTTGTCACTATAAAGTAAAATACCAAACATCAAATATTCTTGAGGTATTTGGAGCAATTATCATGGGCTTATTCTTAGCAGAGGTTGGCGAAATGGTAATACTATACTTGAAAGTAGCTGTGGTGGCATATAAAACACGCAAAACCATACGGCCACAACTGATAGCGTCCATCAGTGCCACATGCGTCTATCCAAGCACCTCCAGGGAACCAATTAGGTCTTGATACACCAATCACAACAAAATTGACTTTCTAACGGTCCCACGTTTCGAAAATACACGAAACCATGCCTTATCTGATAAGAATAAACAAAATATAGGTATATCTAACAAGAAAATCGCGTCATCAACAAAAATGGAAACACTCAATTATAAGCAATCTCAAATCGTAAATGCTGGAAATATGACAAATAAATGAACGACTGGAAATACCGAGATAACGGGTACACACAATTTTGAAAGTCGTCTTAAAGCAGCTAAAGTGTTATGTTGCGTCACAGCTGTTCTTTATCTGTCTTGGATGCCATTCTTGATTGTTCGTTTGACAATTACAATTCAAGGAGACATTTTGAAGGAGGACACACACATTAAAAGAGTACTTGATAGTTTTATTCACAATTTATTTTACCACAACAACGCTGCGAATCCTATAATTTATACTATCATAAATAATAACTTTCGAAATGAATGTAAATCTGTGCTGCGAAAAAAGTTTAGTTTCTTTCATTGTGTATAATGACACTCGTTTAAGAATGTGTATGTGTTTTTCGAAGTGTATTAGAAACTTCCGCTCCTGAGACAGCATTATGTCGGGACCCTGAAAGTGGCACAGCGCTCATACCCGATGTACTATTTACTCACAATAGTTAGGACGAAGTTCTAACTACAGTTGTAATGTTCAGATTTTTGCCTTTGTACTTAAATACATTGTTAATGTTGGTGTGGTATTGTGCGCTGGTTGGAAGGCAGGGTACCCGATGGAGAACCACCTTTCCGGTATGGTAACCATCAACAAATTACACACTCTTCGTAACACGGGCATCGACACCGGGTCGCCATGGTGAGAAGCATATACATCCACTATGTGTTTGAACTGTATTCATTATATAACAGCTCAGCTCAGCTGATTAAGCATTACGTGATGCATATGATTATTGCATTGAATTATATTCATCTAAATTGATACGTTTATATAAATTGTGTACAATATAATGTTTATGCCCCGTTATTCGTTTTAAAATATTAGATGCAAGGCATAAACATCGCCGATTACATGTGTCACATGAGTTAGGTAACGACTGACTGTTGTAATTAATAGGTGGCGGAAATACCCGAGCGGTTTACAGAAAACAAGATCATCCATTATAGTATCATTATATTTTTGCCATTGCTCTTGGTGATTCCAGTCGTCCTTAGAATATACATATTTATAAAATAGCATGTTTCGTTATAAAATCGGCACTGGACCTTTAATACACGTGCTATTTGGATATGCCGATCGTCCCGTTCCAACAATAGGAAAACATCTTTATAAAATAAATATAGATACATCGAGCCGTTTCATACACATTTTGAATTCTAAAAAATAGTAATAAATATTTTATAAGCGCACTTTTTCCAACGTATGTGTATATGCGTGTTTTGTTTTTATTGCTTGCACTTTTGCGATAGGCCGTAAGTGTTAATGTATGAGTGGTATGCGCATTGTATTTGGTATGGCGTTTAAAAGTCCTTCACTTCGTTTGAAAATTATGTAGGTCTGTATGAAGATTTGATGTTTAGGTTTCCGATGCGCTGTTGATACATGTAAAGTATCCTGTCATTCAATGGTATATCCAACACATCTCTTATATGTTTAATACTATTACAGGTTAGCATTGAATTTAACTCAAATTATTTTCCTAAATTAACTTCATTAAATTTACATTTCAATTTATTAAACTTGGAATAATTTTCAGCCTTATGCGTGTTAATAATATTGATGTCATTAACTTTATACAGAACTAAACTTCGTAAAATACTATTTGTTCTTCGAGTATTAGCACATTAATTTTAATTATAATGTTAATTTACTCCGTTGTTTCTTGAAAATTTTAAAACTGGTTTGATGTAACAATATAGAATGTTTTAAAGGTCGAAGATGTAACACGCCTTAGCTTTGATGAATTGTATTGAACACAAATCGAATATTATGTATAAATACTATTTAATATTCTTACATAATCATGTTAACATTTAAATAATCAAAGTATTCATAAAATTAATAAATATGAAAGTTGTACACGAAATATAAGTATGTGTTATACACATACCAGTTAGTTCGTGGTGTAATTAACCCATTTAAGCCTAATAGACTCTCCCATCCTTCTAAATTGGATCAATTTATTTCCAAAATTAGGGATGTCTAGTATATTTATTTCTATATTGAGAATATTTCTTACACCAATTCCTTTAAGCAAACAGCGCAAACCCTGATGAGACGACGCATCGTGCGGTGTCTCATCTGGGTCTACGCTGTTTGCCAATGCCTTTTTTCTAGACGCAAGGCATAAATGGGGTAATGCGCACAATAAATTCATACAATAAAGAAAGGGAAAACAGTATATGGCTTTGTCTGCCTGTTGTTTGGATGTTCCATGTATTGTCCAGTGTGACATTTTCAAACATCTTGCAGCTATCATCTGATAATTGTCATTAATACAATACTTACCTGTGGAAAATGTATATCTGATCTGATACTAGTGGTCATTTCATTCCATGAATTTTTGAACAAGTTCAGGAATATTGTAGAGACGCTAGCCATTAGACGAGTTCAATAACTTCTGGTATTGAAGGAAAACACGTGTCAGATCTGTATCTTAATGAAAGTTTATGGATTATTTATTAATTGCGCTTACCAGTGTCTATATATATCACAGACACTGGTAAGCGCAATTAATAAATAATCCATTTTTATGTTCTCATTTCATTTGATCTACGCGCGAATAACAGTGTTTAAACAAGTCATAGTAATCTAATTGTTTATTTTAAAAGAACAACCTGAGAGCAAATGCGATTGTGTACAAGATGATGCTTGCGATTACACAATCTAATGCAAACACTATTATCGCAAAACGTCTGACCCTGATATTTAAGTGGGATTATTTTCAAATATTTATAATAACAATGGAAAGCAGTATAAACCTTATGCGCGTACCAATTTTTATGTATGCATACTTCAATGGAACAAAACATGTCATCGCCAAGCCGTTAGAAATTGTGTTTTACATTATTGATAAAAGCGTTTTCCTAACAGCGGGGATTCCGAGGTGATCATAGCAATACATACACGTGACAATTAAGGTCCAAATACTTTTAGAAAATTACTTTTATAAAATGTTATGCAAAATTGTCAACAAGTATATGAATGACCTCTAAAAATGGCATCGTTAACAGTTTTGAGTTGTTTTGAAATGTATCATAAGATGCTTTAAATTGATAAATGACATCGAAACTAAGGAGCTCAAATACTCGGCCATCCGTGCTGCTACAGGAAATGACATACTTTATACTTTATATAATCATCCATGTATGCTTACAAAACATAACAATAACAACACGATTCTGCAAATTATTCAATCGTTTCGCGTTTGTAATGCTTTACAACTTTTAGTTGTTAATTCATTTACCGATGCATTTAATGAATATATTATTAGTTGATTTTATATTATTTTAATCACATCTCAGAATAATTGGAGTCACAAAAATACTTTGGCTTTATAAGACGGTGTCCGAAAACATAGATTGTCCAAAAACTTAAAGAAATTATGGTAGTTATATTGTGACACACAAAACAACGGTTAATACATCTATAAATTAGCAGTTTAACATGCATTTCTGTAATGTCTTTACTATTGCCCGCAGTGTATGTGCAATGTATGTTTCTCTATATAGCCATTTCTTTATATTTCCATCAAACAGAAGGAATATATGTGACTGTCACATACATATCAACTCTTATTTACGGATCATAAAATGGTAACCGCCGTCGATACCAATTAAGTAATAGTTTACGTAAGGGCAATATTGCAAAGTCGCATTTTTAACTTTGGATTTTAATTGGATTTTACCCTCATAAAGAACTTGTCTGTGTCATATAAGTTTAACTTCCCTATACAATGTGTTTTTATAAGCAAATAGTTACAGGATTGCCCAGTGATTGCAACGTTGGTTTTTTTGTTGATTTTGTTTTATGGTCGGAGCATTTCCAGGAAACACCGTATATGTGTATTTTATGCTTCGACTAAACGTACATTGCCACTCACTGTCTATGTAAATTAGAAAAAACGTTGGTTGGGAGAAAAGGCAAACACTGGTCATACAATGGAGAGAGGAACGAAGACATTTGATTAAAACAGAAATGTTTGAAGCAGATGTTTCAAAATGACTAATACAAATGAAATTATTGAAACTGGGATAACCGCCTTTGAACGGGCAATACAACGCATTTGTGGTTTATACCGGTTTGAGCGCTAGCTTAACCCATCACTTACCACAGAATTAATAACAAAACAAAACCGTGTCTCAAGCGATCAATATTTATTTACCTTTGCAGACAGCACATTAAAAATTTAAAACACGACGCTCAAATTGAATGATACCCATATTTGTGTCCAATGCCGTTGGTCCAGAACATCTATTAAACGATTTTGGAATAGGTTGTAGGTAAACAAATATTGTCCATCAATAAAATATAATTATTTATCAAGTTTAGTTTGACATAAAATGCTTAAAAAGGCGCAGTGCAATCTACATTAATAATATGTACACTTTTACATAATTCAGTTCGCATCAATTGTATAACCCTTCAACTTTTCATTATGTGATTATGCAAGATTTTCGTTCATTAGTTGTACTGCCAATAAAGAGTTGTTACATTGCAGAGCACGCGTATATTGTAACTATGAATTTATTTAGAATAAATTTGCTACGTTTTGTCTGAAAAATATATGGTATTTTTCCGACAAAGGTCGATAAAACTATGTAGTCAGCGTTATACCGAATATACCCTTTTCCTTATAATTAATAGCTACATAAATTCTTAACATTTGACAAATGATAATTAAGTTGTTTGTGTAATCAAGTGGTTTAACGCTGGTAGCAGGTGGTATATTGGCACCAATATCAGTCAGCTATTAAGCTTCAATACTGTATCAATATTAAAAAGTATAATATTACAAAATAAATTAGGAAATGTAATACGATATTCTTTCGAAACATCGTTATTCTGATAGTTTAATATCGTTTTAGACTAACTATGTTTTATTGTATTCAAATAACATTAAAACCATCCCCTTGCCGTTTTGTCTATATCTTCGATAATAACGATTTTAGTACAAAAAGAGTATGCAATTCATGCTTTCATAACCTGCCTCAAAATGATTGGATTCATTTATGATGCTTGCTTGATTTTGTAATAAAATAAGTGGTTAAAAACAATGATTTATCCCACATACCTTGTCTCAAATGGCATTGTATGCTTTTTCAAATGCTAAGGATCTACTTCCAAAAATACATGTTTATCGTGTTGTACCATGTCTTAAATACTATTAATGGGTTCTTTACCAATAATAAATGCATATAGTGATTATTCGTTGTCTAATTCAATCTAACAATGATTACCAAGTAAATCATGCACAATACAGCATTCACTATAACAAATGCGTATTTCCCAACGAAAAAAATAAAGAAAATATGACTGAACGTATATGCGAAAATAAACTACAGAAAATCTTAAACAATCGTTTCAAATCGTATTTTAAGAGATCACTTGCTTATTATGTCTTTCCGATGATTGGGTCATTTTAAGTCTCTTTCCTTATTGTAAAGAACACTATTACACCCATCGAAGTCTCCCCCCTTACTATGAAAAACATCTTTACACCAATGGAAGTGTTCTCTCTTATTGTATGGAACACTATTGTATCAATACAAATGTTCTTTATCATTTTAAGCGACACAATTGCACCACTTAAAGTTTCTCTCTTTAGTTTAAGGAATATTATTACATCAAACAAAGTCTTCAACGCTTTGGTAAAACGGATTCGCATTAAACGCCCAACGTCTTGATACTTATTGTAAAGTACCACACACAGTTACATTACTTAAACAATATACATCCTAATTGTTAGGGAAAATATAAAACTGAAATATGCCCTTTGTCAGCTGTCTAGATATTCGTTAGGCATACGATTCAAACAAACATGTACATACTACTTTAAACAAAATTAATAAACACAGTTCCAATATTAGTGTATACTAGTTTATCTTCTGTCAGTTCAAAGTCCGGCTGATATGGTTTAAACAACTTAACTTGTAGCTCAAACGTCTAAATATTTAAATCTGCAAAAAGTGTAGTGCTTTAAAATTAATAAACAAACAGGAGAGGAATTTTAAAATGATGTAAGTTTCAACACGAAACTGGTAACATACTAAATAAGAAGACTAGCGAAACAAAACAGCTTGATCTTGCGCGCACATGTGTACGTCAGCACGAACTAGCTCATCCTGGCTTTAACTTTGTCATTCACCATTAAGTCTGTAATTCAACTACCACAAATATCCACCTTGTGGTTCCAAAAACTCGTCTTATTATATCGAAGGTCAACGTTACAGTAAGAGGACAGATATACAAATTTCCAAACTGAATCGTTTCTCGTGCAAAACGTGCGTAACCGCTGAAAAATCGATGTCATACTTAGCGTTCGAAGATCCAATTTGAGCATAATACAGCTTGTCTTATGTATAGGGCAAATCTTGGGCACAATGCAGCTTATTTAAGTGTCAATTCATTGAGCTGCTTTAAAATATTAACATAACAACCATATGAAGACGGTGTTGAGATTACATGTTTAAAGTTAGATTTAAGTATGCAAACATTAAAACCTATACATTTTATTTATTGCGTGTTTAACCAGTCTTAAAACGTTTTTTTTTTATTCTTTAAAAAGCAATGGTAACAATTATGCGTAGTCAATAGCGACAACATATTGAGAAAATCAATTATAAAAATAGGCATATACAATGCAAAAAATATGTGTCTTTCAACGATTCCAGTGTTGTTAAAACATACTGAAATCGCCATTTTAATAAGAATTGATAACATCACTATACAGTTGTCACTGTGTACAGAGCAATATTTAATCAGGCCAGGTTTAACCACTAGGCGGCCGCCTAGGATAGCACATTTATGGGGCGACAGTGCGGCTATATGAGCTACGTACAAATTTAAATATATATAAATTGCCGCCTTTAAGTTATATTTCAACAGGAGCACTGGTAATAAATCACGAACAGATGCATGGGATATTGCAAAAGCCATTTCTAGTTTTAAGTTTGTCGGTTCTCTGGTTGTGTGGTATTGCGTGCTGTTTGTGATCAACATAACTAGTAAACAACTTCAGGCAAAGGAATAAGATATAAATGACGCCATCAATCATCCGTATGAAACACAGAAGTTTCTCGTAAATAACAGATATTACACGGATTTTGAGACAAAACTGGTAGGTGCACCTGAAATTGAACTCAATTTTAAGATACCATCACTTGTCGAACCAGAACCAAATCTTATCAGAAGAACGAAGAAATAAATGAATACGACCGAAGGAAAATGACAAAGAATCTATTTAGGATCCAAAAAATAAATTCAATTTGAAAGTAAACTTTTACTAAGCTTTTCGTGTCACAGCCTTAAATCGGTTCAAGAAAGATTCACTTAGATGCAACAAATAAGCTCGATGTTTGGTTTCCTCTATGATGTTTACAGTTCGCAGAATGAAATTATGGAACGTCGCTTGAATCTTGAGAAATCTCTAAAACATACAGACTAAAAAATATTGATGAATTGATCTAAGCAGTGAACTGAAAGCAAATTTAAGACGAGTTTGACGGTGTACTTCGCCAAGGAATGTACTTAACCTTATATTGAAATAACAAAATCTAAGAGATTGTGTCCCCAGCACTTCAATAGCTGTGCAAATCCTCTTGACACTTCCAGTTGCTGTGGATATCTTTGAGCGAAGCTTCTCAAAACTCAAACTCACAAATCGATATCATTTTTCTGTATTTTTTTTTAATTTTAAGAAAACCAAAAAAGTATATATATATATTAGCATATCTTGTATAACATGTCTGAACATTATTGCTTTGTACAATCACTTTGTTGTATGATGATATGCATGTATAAATTGTATGTCTTGTTTTGAAAAAAAAAAGAAGGTAAAAGCGAAAAAAACGAAAAAAAAAACGGTATCTTCAAACACACATGGCACAAGAATGACTAGCTTCTCTGTCAACTAACAATGAAATTGCTAGAGACCTTGTTCTTATGGAACTCGTTTCTTCATTTGCTAAAAAAAAGCGCAGAAAAATAAGTTTTGAAATTACATAATATTCTCCTTATACATGTATAAATTATATTTAATGTAAATAGAAATTGAAACACAAGGAAGCACAACATTCATTTGTGAAAGTTAACCCATTTATGTCTAGCGTCTAGAAAAAAAGGCATTGGCAAACAACGTAGACGCAGATGAGACGCCGCATGATGCGGCCTCTCATCAGTGTCTGCGCTGTTTGCTAAAAGAAATTTCTGTAAAAAATATTCTAAATATAGAAAAAAATATACTAGACATCCCTAGTTTTGGAAATAAATTGATCCAATTTAGAAGGATGGGAGAGTCCACTAGGCATAAATGGGTTATTATTTATTAAATAATAAGTTTCCGTGGGCACGGAGCGCAGTGGGACAGGTTCGCCTAGGGTGACGCATACGGGCGTCGGTCCTTTACTAAATATACGTTTTTAAATGGCATCCGTGCAAAAAAAAAGCTATTTCCTCTGTTCTTCGAAACGATTTATAATTGAAAAACAAAGAATAGTTTTTCTGTACTTTCTTAACATAGACGATGATCAATTAGTACAAAAGTAAAAAGGACAATTGAATGTTGTAATACCCCTCACTATCAACAGATCCAAAGATAAAAAAAATCGCAAATATAACAAAACTTCCAATTATAAAACGATATCTCTGCTTATAAAGATACTGGCTTATTTCTGGTTTACTTTGTTAATTGACTATTGATTTCCGTCATCGGTTTAGCACGTTTTTAAGAGAGTTATTACGATCTTATAACTTTTTAAAAACAGATCCAACACACGATATGTTTTATTGACACTATTTAGGATCTACACAAAGTACGAGTAAACGTACTAGTTATACATGTGACTGTTGTTAACAATATTTGATTGGTGGTGCCATAATCAGATTGTTAATCTACATTATTACATATTCCTCTGTCATTGGCATTTAAAGCCTCACACCTTACACCTTAAAATGAAATACATGGCATAGTAAATTTAAGTATAAATAAGAAACATATGCTATCAATGCCAATTAGAATATATCTGGTGGTTACAAGGTAGAAATTTGTTTCTTTTGCGCTTTTAAACTTAAAAAATAATCGCGTTTGTCTAAATGGACGTATACGTCTAGAAATCCTACTTTCGGTTTTAAAAGCGGTACCGTTTGAAAAATAATAAATTACTTACTAACTTGGCTATAGATTTAATTGTATCTATCTCAATTAGAATATATCTGGTGGTTACAAGGTAGAAATCCGTCTTTTTTGCGCTTTAAAACTTAAAAATAGTTGCGTTTGTCGAAATGGACGTATAAGTATAGAAATCTTACTTTCGGTTTAAAATTTTTAAAAAATAATAAATTACTTGCTAACTAGGCTATAGATTTAATGACATTTTGCACACTTTCAAATTGCATCTATATGTATTGATTAACATGTACTTCATTTCAAGGTGTGTGGCTTTAATATTTGATATAATGTTGACATTGCAATGGTGTGTACCCGCTTTATGCAGGCGATATTGTGTATTGGCAGTATATGGAGCGGTATCAATAAATTGTGTGTAATGTATTTCGCTTGAAATGCAATTAATTAATTAAACACGTTTTAAGTTATTTTTCCCTCGAAAATGTGTCTGGTTAACCGATAGTTCGATCGGTTAAGTGATGAAACAATTTTGTTTCTGAGAATTATTTAAACTTCATCGGTTTCGATACAGTTTTTTGCTTTCAAAATATCAATTCAAATTAAGATGGGATATATAATTTAACCACATGGACTGGACGTGTTTACATTTAACGGATTATTTTACGAAGTGATTTGAAGATGAATTAATCTTCACTAATTCGCACAATAGTGCACACTATTTAATGCTTAATATGTCGAATACAAAATTTAAATCTCCTAATTCTGTAGAATTATCCGTGAAATTTCAAAACATCCGGACATGAGCGCCACCTCGATAGTTGCATTGGCACATTGATAAATGTATCTCAAATAAGAGGCGGCGCAAGTGTTTAACGGCCGTGTAAATAAACCGGTACATAACGGTCGAAAGGCGGACACCAAATCAATTTCACCTTAAGTTATGCATCGTATTACAAATACTTGTTCACTCGAAAAGGTTTATGCTTTTATCATACCGCAAATGTTTTGCCTCGATTAAGTTGAATGTCGGTGTCGTTATATAACGCATTTATTTTGAAAATAACAACTTAAAACATATTTGACTTCCTTTAAAAAAAATAAACATGACCATGCCAATAAACGATTAAATTCATAGTTGTAAAAGATTTGAATGGGTTGATCAACTGACAAGTTATTTTTTCAGTTGTATGCAGCCGATGTGCAGTGATTGATTGATTGATTGATTTCGGTTTGGAATTCACATACATGCACATTTAAAACAACATGTATAATACAGAATAGTAGAACACATGAGAATAAATAAACCATGACATGCACACCAAACACCAAGGATAACACAAAAAAGAGCGACTCTTATTTACGTTGTGGTCCTTTGTGCTGGTGGCATGACATAGAGAGCTTTTAACTAACAAAAAGTAGTTATTAAACATTGACCTTATAATAAAGTTCATATGAGTACACATTGTTAAATGGAATGATATCACAGATAAATGGCCAAATTATATTATCACAGTACAAATCTATGTTTGGCATTTTGTATTCACAGTAGGGAATAGAGTATAAAGTAATATAAAGAAATGTATTTATGGATTACAAAAGCAAAAAAAAATAATTGAAATTAATACACAAACATAACGCAATGTCCTTAAAACCTAATAAAAAAGAATTAAATATCAATTAAAGGAAAGCTGATGAAAACAATATCACATCTTCAGCAATTAAAATAATATTAAATGACTAGATCTAGATGAACTGATTAAAATATTCCCATACCGAAACAAAAACGATACATAGATAATAATGATATAAACATGATAAAATTATAAACCGTCCATCAGTTATTTCTTAACTGCTATTTTGAATGAAGGTAATCTTCGTATGACAATCTTTCAGAACTCATAAATACCATAAAGACATTTATTGGGTAGACCAATATTGCTGCATGGATCGTCATTACATTCAAACAAACACAATAGTCTAGAGGTAGGGCTCTTCATTGTTATAGCACATTCATGATAATGTTATTTAATTAGAATGTCATTCCCGCATAACTTCCCAGGCTATTCCATTTATCTTATCGGGTATTATCTATTTCTTAGCTGTAATATGATTGGTCAGTTAACAAGGAAGTCGTGACCAAATGATGTACGCAACCAAACGAATATGTACAGATATCACCTACTCGGACGCTAACAATTCATTTATGTAATATTTTTATAAAAAACATCATACTGAAGTATTTCGTCTATTACAAAGTGATGCTATAGTGTAATGGAAACTTAATGTTTGTGTATAAACTAGTTACAAAATACTATTTTGGACACTAATGTTTACAAAGACCGTATCAATTATCAAGATTAAAGTAGTTTTGGATTAAGCACACTGCATACTTAATTTGTTTAACTGGCTTGAAAGAGAATCTGGTCATTTTGTATCTTCGGATATTAGTATGTTGGTTAGTATATGTTGTTTATTAAAATGATATAAACATTGGGGTAAGTAGCTGTTTTTAAATAAAATTAATTTTTAATTTTACACAATTTTTTATAGAATATATGTTCAATGTGTACAGTTATCTCTACACACACAAATTGATACTACTTTTATAGAAATTCGATAAAAAAAATGGGAGTGTATGGATTATAAATGGCTATTACAAATCCATAAGTAAATAAAATATTTTCATAATATAATAACTAAAGATTACACACTAGGTGAGGGGGCGTTTTGTTTTGCTGAATTGCATATGAATGTTTAATATACGCGACAGTTGATGAGTTAATTATGATTTCCTTTGATGACTATAGTTACACTCTTACTTCAGCATATTTGGCATACGGCGTAACTGAAGTAACGGTTGATCGAATATGTGATTCTGTTAAATTATTTGTCTCCATTAAAGCGAACTTATTGGATTGGAATTTTTTTGTTAATTTTTCGATACAACTTTTTTGTATATGCAGTGTTCATGCCACGTTAAGATGTCTAAAATCACAATATATTGTGTGGACATTTTTAAATCATGTCTAAAGGTCCGACTCAGTATTTGTGGACACTCTTTAATTGTTATACTGCTGGATCCTGGATTTGGATTTCCAAATACTTTGATATTGTATGAAAATCTTAAGTATGTGCTCATTATTAACACAACTCTATCTGGTTTATTTCTTTGCGTACAGTTGATTTAGTAACCGTGCATCAGGGTGTTTTGTATAAGAATTTTATGTGCAAACTTGTGCTTTGTTTTTCTATTTTTCAGATCACAACCTTTATTCTAATCGCTGGTTGCATTTTAATGGCCCTGGTTACTCAAACAGGTAGGGGTTGTCACGCAAACTATCAGAAAGGTTGCAGGAACCTTATAGTCCTACAAGTTTAGTGTCCAGTGTGTTTGTCTTTTATATTTCATGTAACGGTCGTTTCCAAGCCTACCAAACAATGGCGTTTGGCTTAAAAGTAGCCACGAATATATCTAATGTTATAGCAATATAATGTTCATAGTTTTTCTCTTCTGAACGGCTCCGATATGTTATATCTGACTGCAACATCGTTTGTATACTGTGCAAAGGTTCTCTCAATTGTTGATCCTGGGTGACACACTTGATACCTAAAAAGGCCATAATCTAAAATATACCAATGTCGAAAAAATATCTGAAACCAAAAGACTAATAATGTAATGTTTACTATGTAACTTTTGTTTAGTATTCAAGTTAATGTGTGTGTGTGACATCATCAACGGTTTTAATATTAAGTTTTTATAAACTTTTTTTAGAGTCAGCAACAACTGAAGCCCCGGAAACTCAAGCACCGGAAACTGAAGCACCATCTACGCAAATGCGTACGTTATTGTATAAGAAGCAGTTAAGTTTATATGTTTCAAATAGAAAAAAGTAACGTACCTAAGTAGTGATTGTATAAAAAGTTGTATGAAAAGCCGGGAAAATGGTAACTATCATATTCTGTAGAAATTTAGATCGACAAGTCTTAACGCAAAACACAAAATAAGTATATATTATCTCTTTGATGAGATTGACGATACATATCACTATGACTTTGATTGTATGTATATTTTAATAATAAGTATTGTACTTCTCTGCTTTCCAGCCAACCACTTCTTGACGGTCTTATAGAAAACAAACGAAACAAATTCAGTCCCATTTAACATAATTCATTCGAGGAAGTACATATTTCGCTTTACGGTGTTACTCATCGTTTGTACAATTGTGTGATACAATTCCTATGAGTTTTTTTAATTAGAGTTACAATTATCACAATATTTATTAAGAAACTAATGGTATTAAATTGAAACTGAAGTTGTATATTCAATCTTTTAAATAGCAGATAACCGTAAATCATATAGCTTTTTTCTCAATTTTGTCAAATGATCTAATGGTTCAATATAACGATTAGATGCAACTCTGATCAAATGATTTATTCGATAAATATGGTTTACGTATGTCTAAAATACCGGACACTATTCAACAATTTATGTTCAGCACGTTTTTCTCTTACAGCTTATGTGTTCCTATGTGCTTTCGATCAACTTACATATTTGCTCATGCGTGTGTTATAACTGAGTTTCTGTATTGAAATACTTTAATTCATATATTGCTTTACATGTTTCAATTAAATTATTACTTTACTGCGTACTATTATGTTATATTGGAAATGGTACTAACTTCATTATTTTATCGTTAAAGTCAAAGACTGAGTTAAACATTTGCGTACTGTAACATTTGAATATTAAATCTAAATAGAGTGATAGAAAGGGAACTTTTTTTAAATTTTTATTTCAGAGTCTAGTCCATGTTAATGTTACTTCATCAACAATATGTTTCGATATGAAGCTTTTATAATCTTTTGTAGAGTCAGCAAAAACTGAAGCCCCGGTAACCTCAGCGCCATCTACGGACATGCGTACGCTAATTTATAAGTAGTAGTTTACCCATTTATGCCTAGTCGACTCTCCTATCTTTCTTAATTGGATCAATTTATTTCCAAAATAAGGGATGTCTAGTATATTTATTTTTATATTTAAAATATTTCTTACAGAAATTCCTTTGAGCAAACAGCGCAGACCCTGATGAGACACCGCATCATGCTGCGTCTCATCTGGGTCTACGCTTTTGGTCAGGGCCTTTTTGGCTATGCATAAATGGGTTACAAGCTATATGAAATATTATGATAAGATCGACGAAACATTTCATTATTCATTAGCTTGCCTTTAAATATAACCAGGATTACTTTTTCTGCTTAACTTTTTTCCAATTGTGCACAATAAGTGTTTTAGCGTAGCAGTAAGATAACCAGTTAATACAATTGAGCTAAACATGTGCCTGCATTTGAATATTAAGTCTCTTAAGAGAGTTCGTTCAAATACTGTTAAATTGACATTTATTTCAGAGTCTGGTTCATGTGTATTTTACTTCATCAACACTCTAGATGTTTTGACTTTGTTAAATTGAATGTTTTTCAGAGTCTACACAATCTAAAAGCAACAGCTCACCAACCACAATCAAGTCTGCTTGCATCGCTTTAATGGTTGGCG
The DNA here is from genome assembly GCF_020536995.1 of Dreissena polymorpha. Taxonomy (NCBI): domain Eukaryota; kingdom Metazoa; phylum Mollusca; class Bivalvia; order Myida; family Dreissenidae; genus Dreissena; species Dreissena polymorpha. The sequence continues at coordinate 100,095,897 of NC_068362.1, read as the reverse complement.
TTTCAACAGCCATTTGGGGTTTTGCAATACCATAGTCGGAAAACTGGGTCTTAAACTGGGTCTTATATGTCATTGCGTATTCTGCATTCATCCGACAAACTTGACTTTCGCTAAGTAGTTATGCGAATGGTGATATCACCTTTAGTTAAAATTTTGGAAAACAGACAAAAAACGAATTTTACATCTTAAAATGAAATCAAATACCTTAACGGATTTATTTTCAAAGATATTGAGCAATTGTTTTTAAAATCGGTTTGAATTTTGGATTCTAATAACTACGTGAATCGCTATTTTCATTTTTCATATTTAAATAAATATTTACCATCAAGCGTTTCTTGTCAACGGTTGCTAGCTGTACTTTATCATATAAATGCCATAAATTTGTAATTACAAAAAGTACGTGCGAACTACAATGTACTCGAGAGTACCAGGAAGTTCTTACATGGTCCGGATAATTGATATTTGGACAAGGGCGGAGGATGCGAGATGCACTAGGCGCATGCTTTAGAGAAGACTTTTGTCTTTTACAACGCAGTGCAAAGCACTTACTACTAGTTATTTGTATGTATATTGTGGTGTGTTATATGTATCATTTACTAACTTGCCGAACGTAAAGGAACGTGTGCTGTTAGGGTTAGCCCTAACCCTAACCCTTGCCGAACGTAAAGGAACGTGTGCTGTTACAAACAAAATAAGAGACCCTAAAGTGGCAAACAAGATTGTGCTTAATATTACAACGCCCCGTCTTCCCGAAACAGTGCGTACGTTGGACCGCTAAATAAAAATACATTCTAGCTGGGTTTTCAACTTACCATTGTTCACATTTAGTCATATTACCAGATTGAGAATACGCACAATCGTATTTCATTTGTTACCAATAACATTATTGTTTTTCATATAGTCGCATGTTTGTTATATTAGGTATGTGCTTTGTTGATAAACCCAACAATTGATACATTAGTTTATTACTTTGATATTTTAATCAGTAAGACATCTAAATGGTATATTTAAAACGTGAAAATTAATATGGTTCTGTTACAATTGTAAGATAGCTTAAATCAATAACAACGTACTTTTAAAACGCTCAATGATTTAAATACCGCATTGATTACATCTATTAGGCGATTACTACAAAACAAATTGTATAATGAAAACAATATAGCCGCATATTGGATTTATAATTAAGCCGCAATTTTATATACGTGCACAGAACAGGTGACCTTTGGACCTTTATCCTTTATGAAATCCGCTTGATTCTGTTGCCCAACGTGTTCTGCCCCGAAACCTGGTGACCGTTTTATCATCAAGAAGCCAGATTGGTTATCTTGTGCCGTTTGCGAAGCCATTTGAATTCAGGAAATTCATGAAGTATCGAAGGGACTCTCTTATCCCTTCTCCTAGGTTTTGAAGATACATGTACTAAACTCTTAGACAAATTTAAAGCTTTGATTTTCATTTTAATCGTGTCTAGGATATCAAGATGCTCACTTCTTAAGTAAGATTTTTCAAGCTCATGAGAGGAAACGGTTTTGTCTATGCATTGTGTCAGTGACCTTAATTTCCATAAGAATACCTTAAAATTCGATCACAAGTTAGACCCTTTCTTCCTTGTGGTTTTATTTAAAGTATAATCTCGGTTGGTTGAAACCAACTAAAGGAATTTACGAAAAACCGCATCTCTGGCGTTTTTGCTATTTTGGAAACAATCACAAGGACCTTCGCCCGACTGGCTTCAATTGCAATCCCAAGATAGGCCCGCAAGTTTCGTATTGAAACTTGCAGATTTATTTGTAAAAAAAATGTTTATCTTCTAGAGAACTTAAGATCTTTTCTACACATGCAGAACGCCGTTATGAAACCAATAAAGGTTCATCAAAATACTACAAACGCTTTACGTGAACGCTTGGATGAACGATTGATGCTCCCAGGAGGTTAAAGAACCAAATTACATGTTTATTTGGAGGTTGCGTGTGTTTACATGAAGTTCAGTGTATAACGTCAGTTTTGTCATAGGCATGCTGTAAGATTGTGTTGTATGTTGAATTACAACTATTGCTGGATGTCGGAAGAGTTTCCTTTGACACTGGAAGAAGTTTCTTTCGACATCTAAGGATCTCTCCAAAAGAGCATTGTTTCGAAACAGAAAATTCCCCATGTGCTGATAGAGCTCCTTGTTTACATCTAGTCAAATAAATTGTTATTGTTATGTATTGCACGTATTCAAAACGATAATCTTATTACTTCCTCACACCGTGTGAGTTTCGTACATCGCGTGGTGAACGCACCTTTTAAGCAGTGCGTTGCGACCGATATCGGCGGCTTGTCAAAATGTGCTACTATTAATAAAAACAGCGTAACACACAATCAATGCTATTCAATCCAAGCTATCAATACTATAATACAATACCATATTGACATCATACCAAAACTATTAGATAGCGTGTGATATTATTCGAACAATCATCCAATAGTTTATTTAACAGAATACCGTGTTCAGAAGTTTAAACCTAGCATATTTTCGTGGTTATGTAACTAGATGAAAAATCTTCATGATTCATAGAGGTTTATAAAACGTCAATCCCCAAATGCTTCACTCGTTAGATCATGTTCTTTGATGTTTCAAACTCTTGCTAAGGTAAAACAATATTATCAAAATTTCCATCAATTGTCATCATATTCATTACAAAAAGTTAATAACATTCGCTTTGTCCTTAATACGAGAGTCAGTGAACTTATTAATATAAAAGACACTTACGCATCACACATGTAATTCAATAGTATATAACTTTCCTTAAGCTAACTTGCTTTATGATTGGCTATTAATAGTTGAATACAATAATTGGTTTGAAACAGTTAATCAAGTATAATCAAATGCTATAATCATATGACCTCGAACACTCACTATGTACGCCTATAACCTCGAGTGTATGTATGGAGACCTTTGTTTCGGGACTATGTATGGAGACCTATGTTCTTGAAACTTTGTATGAAGACCTATGCCTCGAAACTATGTATGGAGACCTATGCCTGGTGACTATGTATCGAGACCTATGCCCTACGACAATGTTTGGAGACCTGTGCCTCGGAACTATGTATGGAGACCTATGCCTCGAGACTATGTATGGAGACCTTTGGCTCGGAACTATGTATGGAGACCTATGCCTCGAGACTATGTATGGAGACCTATGCCTCGAGACTATGTATGGAGACCTTAGTCTCGGAAATCTGTCGGAATGACTCCGAGTCTGTGTGGCTCGATACCCTAGGTATGGAGCCGTGTAGTGTTTGTATGAAGGTATGCGACTTATATATCAATTATTAGCGACCCGAGCTGCTGAGGGGTAGGAATCCAACTTCAAGGCTCTCAGAACGTTTGAAGAGGATAGCCAGTCTATATGTGCCCTAAGTCCCTAATGTATTTTAATAATTTAGTTTAATTACCTATTTTCGTGATGTTAACTCGACGAGCTCGGGAGCAGAACTACCCGTTTAGAGAGCAACTTTTTTATACGCGCTTTTATACTGTCTTCTCATGCGGCGTTACTTGGACATTTCCATAGTGATATAGTTGAGATCTACGTAATAGTGGTTTGACTTAATTATATGATAATTGTTAAACGCGGTAAGCTCCCCCCCCCCCCCACACACACACACATATGATAGTAGCATGATAACGAGGTTCTGGTCTTTATCAACGAAATAGACATTTATTAAACAAATGGATACAAAAACAACACACAAAGATACATTTCTAGGCATATTTTTAACAATGAATAAAACCTCGGCAATGCTTACCGGAAATCAATGGACGCTTTCAACGTATATAAACTAAAAGGAACAATCTACCAAAAAAAAAATGAACGTAAGTTAAAACGGTGGTAGGATAAAAATCACCACAGTACGTGTGCAAGATAACACGCACGTATGACCGAGGTCATAATGTGGGGTATACAAAGAGTATCACTAATTGATACTATCATTTTGTATGATATTGATTGTTTCATCATGCACAAATTATATTTGCTGCTCGCCGTTGGAAAGTAAAGTGACGTGTTAAGGTTAAGAAGCAAACGTGTTTTTCAAGTGAAACAATATAACTATTAAACGGACGTGTTAATATGTTGCCAAAGTCATAATAAAAATGTCCTACATTCAGAAAGCGTTTAATAATATAGTATCACATTATAATTATCACCGAGTGAGTATATGGATGGGATTTCAAACCGACGATATACGATTTTAAGTTCGATATTGTTCTCTTGATCGCATTCCATTTCGTGAAAATAACCAAGAAATTTTATAAAATATATTAAGTATCTTATAATAGTGCATTTATCAAATGTTCTTCACTTCAATAAAATGTATGAATCATCCCCCCTGAGATATGACTGGTTTCATCCAAAACTGTATCATATTCCTGTCGCAAGAACATAGCATGTGATGATGGACGATTCAATTTATTTTATATTAATAATTGTTTTTACATTATTCTACTATTTTTGATAATACCCATAAATAAAAAAATAATTATATAGACAGTTTATCGTTTTTTGTAATATAACCCAATTCATAAAAATGACCACGAAATTTATATTAAATATATTAAGTATCTTATAATGGTACCATTTATCAAATTTTCTTAACTTCAAAAAATGTATGAATCATCCGCAAAGAGATTTGACTGGTTTCAAGCAAAACTGTATCATATATTCATGTCGCAAGTACATAGCATGTAATGATGGACGATTCAATTTATTTATATTATTATTGTTCGTTACGTAATTCTGCTATGCTTGATGATATCAATATATAACAAATCAACTCATGTAGACATCTTACCGGACTTTGTAATATAAGAAATAGTTAAAGTGATATTATGACTTTGTAATATAAGAAATAGTTAAAGTGATATTATGCGCATTTAACAGTATATGATATGTTTATAGCTGTCTATCGCAACCGTTGTTTATTTTTTGGTGTTTTCACTTCATATACACTTATATTTGTTAATGCAGCATCAACATACATAAACAATATCCCGGAAATAGAACAAAAATGCATTAGACTATCAACCGTACTTTCGTTTTGACAACTAACTATAAAAATAATTCGATGTAAGATGTGAATCCAAATTTACTGCAGATTCGTTCATACGACACAAACACAATTTTGTTTTACGGATCAGTTCGGCTTAGAAGACTGGACAGTCATGTAAAATATCGAATAAAATATATATTTTGTATAAACAACTGGTAGCAAGATAAATTATTGGTCAGTTACCACATTTTAACTAACTCTTTTGACTTGTTAATTATTTTAAGCTTAATTCAACAGTGAAAATGCGCATAATTTCACTTTAACTAACTAGAAACTACTTGTGAAAGCAGTGCTGTGAAAGCCATTGTCAGGTGTTTTGACGTATATAACAGGCACGTTTAAGCCAATGCCGACAGTAGGCTCGTATTTGTTACCGATGTCAAACGTGTTGTTTTATAACGAGCACAAATGAACAGGATATATGTTATTTTTCAATTGCATATCGTCTTTTTCATAAAAATGAGTTGAGAAACAAACAGTACAGTTGTATTAAATTATAATCGTGTTCGTTTTCTGGTACCGTTATGTCGATACTTTTACGATTTTTGTTGCTCAGCATGTTTGTTTTACTATCGAGGTTTGCAAATATCAATCTTGTGTGATTCCTTATTGAGGGTGGACAATTTAGCATCCGTTATTCAATTATATTCCCAATTTTCACATTTAATAACGATTCCCATAATAATATGTATATGTATGAACAGCTCTTGATGCATATGGTAAGACTCCAGGAAGTTATTGACATACACTTGTTGGGCAGCAAAGATTGTTGTGTAGGACCTTCAATTACATGTGAAGTGTAGATTGCATGGGCAATTGTTCAATCGTGTAAAACCATTTGATCGTTTTCAAAGATACAATAAAAAATAAAATTGCTATTGTAAATTGTAACAACAATGTTTGCAAAATAAAGTTGATTAATACAAAAATCACAATATATGTGATGATTTCAGAACATAAATGACTATATTTCTGCATCTGTTTTAAAACATGTTGATATAATCACTGTTACAAACCTGCGATAACTTTTCACTTAACGCAAAATATGATTAAGTATGGCTTAATGTTCACGAGTCCTGTATTTACACTTTCCTTCCAAGTGCCTAGCATTTTAACAACATTTTTAAGATTATAAATATAAATAGAACGTATTATTTATATTCGCTATTTATAAATACATATTATACGTAGGGAGTGTGTGTGTGTGGGGGGGGGGGGGAGCTTACCGCGTTTAACAAGGAGTGACCTTATGTGCGAACAATTATAGGCAGTTTGATTATTGGATATGCGTTAGAGCAGCGTACGTTTAAATGGTCATCATTTAGAAAGTCTAGTTTATATTGAAACTGACACATTTTCTCGTTATGAAATTTTTCTCTCTTGCCTCGATATGTTTGGGAACTTACCTCATCCTCAGAATGATCCTCTTCCTTGTCTTAACTCATTTACGCCTAGCGTCTAGAAAAAGGCCTTGGCAAACAGCGTAGACCCAGATGAATCTCATCAGGGTCTGCGCTGTTTGCTTAAAGAAATTTCTGTAAGAAATATTCTAAATATAGAAACAAATATACTTGACATCCCTAATTTTGGAAATAAATTGATCCAATTTAGAAGAATTGTAGAGTTCGCTAGGCATAAATAAGTTAAACATTTCTGTCTCATATGGAATACCGCGGACAGTACTTGGCGGCCTTCTTCAGTAGGTTCCTCTACGATAAAAGTACAACCATATAAACATTGATATCCTCTGTAGAAATATTGAACGACAATAACTGCTATATATTAATGTAAACAGATGTTTAATTAAATAAACCCAACTTTTAAATCCTCAAAATATAATAAATGTAGCAATTTAGTCTCCATTTGAAGAATACCTATCAAAATAATAATAATTTATATTTGACACTGCAACACCTGAACTATGATTTACTACTTAATTATTCAACTAAGAAAGCAATACAAACACGGAATCAAATGGAAATCTTAATGCCTATATTGGCAATATAAATATATATATATATATATATATATATATATATATATATATATATATATATATATATATATATTATACATAAAGGGGACCATATCATATACTATGTATTAAGGAGGCGATTTCTCAAATTGTTTACCGGGACATAATAATTTTATTTATTGATGAAAACAAGTGACACACCTGAAATAGAATTTCTATTAGACGGATCCGTGTTTATATCTATAGAGATCGCAACACCTTGTAAAATAACGTGACCTCTTCCCAAGCATAACACAACTGCAAAAATGGCACGTGAAAGTACTATCGGATTAAAAATGCCACCATGTGTTTTGTAACGATGCAAAACGATTCGATACGACGATCTCGATAAGCAATTATTTGCAGTTTACCGTATATTTGTTTGGCATTAAAAACAATTCAACACTAAGTAGGCGTGACTGTAATGTATCAAAATATCCAATACGATCGCAGATTTCAATGACGGCGCCAATTGTAATATTGCTAACATAAATTAAGGAGGAGATTACACATTTCGCAGAGAAACGGATAGGTTGTTCACTTTATGAACAATATTGCTCATAAAAAAACTTCTAAGTCATATACGGTTTCTCAAACAGTGACATGTTTACCATAGTTCCCTACAGGAAGCAATGTTATACGCTATTAAATGTTTTGCAATAAATAGACATTGTGTGAAAAGAATAAACAGTGATAAAAGGGGATTTGAACAGTCAAGTCCGAGATTTAGTTGCGAACTAATAATATTATTGAAACTAACAATAATTGTGGTCAATAGCGCAGTGCATCATGATGACCGCAGCCATTTGGCTACTTTTTCTTTTTGCCCTGGAGTTCGGTAAAGTCGTTTGTAGCAATATAAACGAAACAAACTCTTACTTTGTCGAGGAGGCAATTCTGTCTTTATTTCCTGTAAGCGAAAAGGAACTTTGTCCGGGCAGGAACGATCTTTGTACGGGCAGGCACGACCGAAATTCTCTCGTTGATCTTTACAAAAGAAGAAATTGGAACTACAATATATGCTGTGAGGGTGAGGATTCTTTATTTCAAAGTTCATGTTAACCCATTTATGCCTAGTGGACTCTCCCACCCTTCTAAATTGGATTAATTTATTTCCAAAATTAGGGATGTCTGGTATATTTATTCATATTTTTAGAATATTTCTTACAGAATTTTTTTTAAGCAAACAGCGCAGACCCTGATGAGACGCCGCATCAGGGTCTACGCTGTTTGCCTAGGCCTTTTTTTTAAACGCAATTTAGAAGGATGGGAGAGTCCACTAGGCATAAATGGGTTAATGATGGCAAAGGTCAACTCTTGTGATGACGCTGACTTTCTACTGTAAATTGTTCTTTTTGTAAACGTATGCAATCTTCATCTGTACAGTATTGCTAACTTTCTGTTATAATTACTCACACTGATTGTAGACTTACCCCTATATTAAATGTACTAAACTTAAAACAAAACAAAAATATATAATTTTTACAATTAATGTTATATGCACCCCAAGTAGTATCGATTTTTATCCGAAAGAAATGAAGTATTGTTCACATACTTGGTCACATTTGTCCGTCCTCAATCGAAGCACCCGCCTTTTGTATCGTTTATATGAAAATATAACAATACGTTTCTTTTACTGCACACTTTGTTTAATTTTAGCTTAAATTGCAAGAGCAACCATGTTTGACAATAAGGTATACATATAATCTATGCTACAGTTGAGATTTTAGATGTTGCATAAAATTCTGAAACATTTGTTATTGATCAAAATAGTATAAAAAAATCATATGAATAACATGAAGTACACCATTTGTAAACTGAAGCGATTGGCACCGATATATCATATAGCTCCTTTCGAATTGGTCCTCAAGGCAATGCTTAACAAAAAAAACATAAATATATAAAATGAGCAAAGATGCAAAACATATATTTAGATATGTTAAAACGATGCACAGTTCATTATCAACTCAAAGAGTAAACAAATATGTTTACATGATACCTGCACGACACTGGAAGGAATTACTCATCCAAACATAAGAAATCAAAAAAGTTTACATAATGTATATAACGGGAAAAATTTGAATACAGTTATAAAGAGACCTGTTCACATTTTTGCATCTTTTTACAATGCCATTTCAAATATAATATTAACAGCAATACATTATTTGAAACAGTTTAAAGTAATTACAATAGCACAACAACGAAGACTTAAAATGTATGCTTACCACGGCTTCCAAATTAACGCTGCATCTCGGATAATAAAGGCTTAAGACATAAATGTATTTGGACCAGTATGTTGTTTTGCTGTTGACCAAATGTTCGTTTATTCTCTGAGACAGTTTCGAATGACGGAAGAGTACGAACTAAGCGATATTACTCGAACCTGATTTTACGCTAAAATCCCACAATTGTATTTCAAATGAAAAATGGTTATGTTTAAGTTATATTTCAAATAAAATCTTACCTGAATTCTTGTATTTTAGACATGGATCCTGAGATCACAAAAGCTGATTTTTCAAAGATCGCCTCTTTAAACTAATTATTTATCATTTGTTATAGCTATCGGTCTTATATTGTACAATGTGATGGGATAACTTTGGGTGTTTTAATAAGTCTTATATAACGGTTTAGGTATTCCATGTCTTAAAATCAATCTTTATTAAACATTATCAAAAAGAAATATGTCAGTCGGTATATAATTTTACCATCATGTAAAATAAGAATACAACAAATTGTATGATATTATTGAATAGTACAACACAAACCTGGAGTCTTATTCGCGGACTGTTACGTGTTGAACTATACAAGCAATGTGAAAAATATACAAACTGGGTGCGAAATAAAAATGGAAAAGTTCATACATGGGTTCAAACCTTAACGTGAGATACCAGGATTGTCTGAGAACGCTAGATTGGTTTTATCGACATTAAAACACATATAATACAGAGAACATTTCACTGATATTTAACCCATTTATGCCTAGCGTCTAGAAAAAATGCCTTGGCAAACAGCGTAGACCCAGATGAGACGCCGCGTCTCATTAGGGTCTGAGCTATTTGCTTAAAGGAATTTCTGTAAGAAATATTCAAAATATAGAAATAAATATGAAAGACATCCCTAATTTTGGGTTAAAATTGATCCAATTTATAAGGAAAAATTGGAGAGTCCACCAGGCATAAATGGTTTAATACTATGTGTATAACATTCATGTGAATAGCTCGCCTGTTTGTTAGCTTAACCAATTGCGTTTGCATTATTAGGAAAATTTTCTGGTTAGAGCACCCACCATATTTTACCGTTACATTTTAGAGAGGCACTGCGAATGGTACACTGATTGCTGCTTCCCGGATGCCCTTCCGCCCGTCTCTGCCCACGATGAAATACAAGAGTGCATACGCATCCATCACATGTATTTAGAATTGCCATCCTTCTACATGGCCACAACATGTAATCAAACCACGAACTGCGCTGACCTTGTCCGCTTTCCCTGGGGTCACATGCTCCCCGTGTATTCGCCCAGCCGGAATACGATCTACGTTAACGATATGTGTGCCATCTGCAACGGGGCTACGGACGGTAAACATTGGGAGACGTATTTTGCCACCGACAGGCCAAGCCATTCCAACATAGAAATGTTGCATGCCCATGGCGCTGACTCTCAATCATCGTTTCCGGGAGCTGTTTACTTTAGTTACATGCACGACGATATATTCTCTGTCTCGAAGAAACTGTGTCACAGAAGAACAGTTGATACCTGCGGCCCTTGGTGTTTTAGTGATTCCGATCGGTTATATACATCGTGGCTAAACGACACGTCTTTGGACTTAAAAACCATTGATCTGCTATGCAAAAATATATTCCAGTCAACTTACATTTCTAAATTCATAAAACAGCTATCGATTTTCTACAAGAACGTGCTCCGTTACATATGCTCGGATGAATTTAACATAGACAAGCATAAGAATTGCATACAGGACAATTCATTACAAAAAGAGACCCCAAATTTTCATGAATTCACCATGCTGATTGACTGGGATAGCGTTGTCGCCAGTGGGCGAGCTATGTACAATCAGGCATGCGAGATACTACCAAACGGAACAATGGTTAGTGGCCTTGTACTATTATATTTTTGCCCATAAAATATAACACATATTGCTAACGATTTTATTTGAGCCGTGCTCTGTGAAAAATGGGTTTAATGCATTTGCGTTAAGTGTCGCCCCAGATTAGCCTGTGCAGCACCGGCTAATCACGTAGACATTTTCGGCCTAAACTAGATTTTTGCTAAGAAGAGACTTGCTTTAAACATAAAATATCCTTAAGGCGGAAAGTGTTGTTCCTGATAAGCCTGTGCGGACTGCACAGGCTAATCTGGGACGACAATTTACGTACATTCTTTAAACCACCATTTCACAGACCACCGCCCATTTGTGTTTGCAAATAGTGAGTTTTAACACAATCGACGGGGTTTGCATGTTTGAATAATAATAAAACAATTTGAAATGACGTAAAACCATTTCTTAGACAAAGTCATTGTTTGTTTGACTGTGTTCAACTACAGTTTGTCATTTTGCAATCATGTGAGTACCCTTTAATAATAGTGCATATTGCTTAAACTACCATTTTTTTCTCTTGGCATTTAAAATCACTTATTTGCGATACTTGAAAAACCATATGTGTTCCTGGTGAATAGTGATACATTTTATTTGAGATGCCCTAGTATCGAAATTGTGTGAGTATGTCATCAGTACAACGGTTATCTGACGTGAGATGCATTTACTTAAAAACTTATTTAAAGATTGCATTGTACACTTTTTGAAACGTTCCTTATCTAAGTAAGCCCATCTCAATCAAAGATTTTGACTTCTGAGGGTTTAAAACATGACGATGACAAAAACGTGTTGTTCTTTTTCAGAATTATCAGAATTGCAAAGACATTTTGTGTCCAATCGGGAAAGTTGCTGATGCGGATGGTAGGTGTTATTATCCTGCCAAGGAGTGGGTCTTCAAACATTTCAAACTATTTGTTATGTTAAACATTGACGATTCGATGAAATATCCTGCAACTCTCACTGCAAAACCCCTTCATGATTTCTTTCGCGACATAAAATTCAACATTAACGCTACCGTTTCAAATGTTCCCATTACTTTAGTTCAAGCACTCGTAAATATCGAGACAAACCACGGCAAACTGAACGGTTTCGTTTTGGAATGTGAGGTTGCTGTCAATAAAATCGATCCAACAAAGGTTATGCCTCAAATCCATGAGTTTCTACAAATGCAATGGACTGCCAAACATGGCGAAAATATATTAAAATTCCAACAAAAATTAATGGACATTGATTTAACTTCGTTGAAAACAATTATGATCAGGATGTTTATGGAAGGTACAATCATCCCAAAATTTTCCCGGAATCTAACAACTTTATATACCACAAACGTTGGTATTAGTTTAAAGCCGCCGCTTGTAATTACTAAGACATTCTTTTGCCGTTTGATTGAATTCATTGGGGACGAAGTGGATTTTTGTTACAACGACCACGTGCTTCATATTAAGGAGTGGGACACATATCTTGGTGACCTAGAGTTTGTACGGTCCGAGAGAGAGGATGGGACTGATGTTGTTAAAGTGTGTATGGATGATTTACCTTTTCGAGAGTTATCGTCCAGTAATGACGCGATTAGTGAGACATTTGAATATGTATCGCACTTGCTGACAGTAGATGTTACAAATTTATTTTAAAGCGGTTTAACTGAAGAAAGAAACTTGATCTGTACGAATCCCAGTATAAATGGTCACACAGGCACCTTTTTAAAGTATATGTGTACAATGTACAGTAATTAACAATTTTCAACAATGTAAATTTCAACAACAAAAGAACATTACCATATTATTCATTCGTGGAACAAATGCGTTTTTCAAATGCTGCATAGTGTATAGGTTTTGCGAAAAACGAGTATTTAGAATTATACACAGCATTTCCAGTCGCAATTAAAAGTAGTATCCTATTTTGTCACGTTGAAATATGAATGACTATTTAATACGGCACACTTCTCCAAAATACTGTTTAATATGAATGAAATTAAAAATAAATATATCTGACAATGATTTGTGTAATTTTTTGATGAATTCCAGAATTGTGACATGAATATTCAGCACACTATTTACAGTTAAATGTATGCTGTACAAGAAAAACCTGCTATTTATTGAACCTTTAAATAAAGCTGTAGCTCAGTGGTCAATTTCAAAACTTTTAATTCTAATGGCACGACGTGTACATAATCTATACCACTCATGCATTAAAAATCAAAGCGCTGAAGGCACTGGAGTTGTTCGCTATTGCATAATTTAAGACGCAACTCATTTTTCAAATTAATCGCAAGTTTGAAATGAACACACGCCATTCAAATTTATAAAGAGTGTGTCATAACGCACGGGTCGAGATTTGTGTGCACTTTTTATCATCTGATTTATTTCATAGAGATAACTTAAACAAAATAACAACAACGCGGCCCTTTTTGGACTTTCTGAAAGCATAGAAAGTATGATGAAAATTGTAATGAGAACTGAATGTAAAGACAATTTGCAATCACCATCATATTAAATGAATATTGTTGGATTATCGAATACCTTTCTCACTAAGAATATAATTTCATGATGAAAATTCCTTGTACAAAAATTTTGATATTTGGCACCATATACAAATTCAAAGTATACAATAAGATAATTGATAAAAATAAATAAAAAATAAATATGCGATACTTTTTACTCAAGATTTAGGTAGTCATAAAGACATCCCTGTTGACCCGTACTGTGTTGTTTATTCATTACTTGTTACCCTAGCAGTCCCCACGGTGTAAACAACCCTTACCTAAATATAGCGCTTTTCGGCGTTGCTGTGTTACCCAGCTTTTCACCTTTAATGACTTTTACATAACGCATGCAGACACGCATGGATATTTTCGAATATTTCATAGGCTGATTCGAGATAAAACCTCTGAACTTTGGCTACACCACTGTGTCTCTGCTCGGCGCAAAGGATGTAGCACTGTTCGGTGTGAGGAATTCCGGACAACTCTCTGTATGTTCAAACGACACAAATTGTGGTCCAGTGGCAATTACGCGTTTAATTCCATCTCGCAGAATTTTAGGGTCAGTACTCCTTCACTAAATCGTCCGGAGAATATATAATTGACTATCGATAAACACAGTTTTGCATTCAAAATGAGAAAAAAAAACATTACCGAAATAGTATAGGGTCACGATAAGAGGAAAATCGTTTTTTATTGTCAAACCACAATGTTTGCCGTACTCTGTCAGCATGTCTGGAAATCGTTCCGGAACCCTGGATAGACTGCCCTCATTTAAAAGTTTGCCATTTTGAAATCAATTTTGTATCGAAAGCATTATGCTAAAATGTGCAGTATACAACTCGCAATGAGATTTTTGATGACCCTCGTCATGTGAAAATGGATCTTATTCCATATGCGCCCATCATATATATAGCCAACTCAGCCTGCGCATCTCTAAGTCTGGTCAGGAGATACATAATGAGAACATAACACATTCAGTGATTTTATAGCGATCAGCATCGCCTCTGACCAGACTGCGCAAATGCACATGTTGGGTTTAAGATACGATGGCCGATACGCATAAGACCCATTTTCGCATGACACGGCTATGAAAGTGTGACTTAAATGTGTCGACAGAAAACTGCGTTTAAATCAAATATTAACATACGATATATTTCGATAGTGAAGAAATATACTCATATTAAGGCATGTGAGGACACATATGATGTGCACTCACGTAGTATAATTTTTATCTACTTACACTAATGTGTGGTTTGACAATGATAACACACATTTTATGCGGTGAGTGAAAAGTGACTTACAAGTGAAAAAGACACAATAGTTAAACTTTTGTTTTCAATTTATTTATTTAGAAACGTTAATTGCATACCTTATTTCAAAGTCAACATTTACGCCGACTGCCTTTTTAAAATATATTTCTTGTCATATTTAGTTGTTTTTTAATATTCGGTTTTAGCGATTATAAAGCATTTTCGAGGTTGTCTATAGTATACCTGTAGTAAGTAATTGGAGAACTCATGTTCAACGTTTTATAAATTTAGAACTGTGAATATAAACAAGCTAAACCTTCTATTGCGTTGTTAGCACCAGTAGATACAAAAAATCGCCGCTATTTGTTGAAAACAAAAAGAACGTTTCAAGAAATATCAAATTTAACCCCGCTGTAGAAGCATGAACGAGGTTACGAAACAGATAATTCTTGTTATATTTAATTGTTTTTTTATATTCGGTTTTAGCGAGTATCAAGCATTTTTGTTGTTGTCTATTGTATCCCTGTAGTTATTGTTGAACTCATGTTCAACGTTTAATAAATTGAGAACATAGACAATCGTAACCTTATACTATTGCGCTTTTTTCGCGAATCTATTAATAACTTCAGATTATGAATGACATGTACTACGTCATTAAGACGCAGCAGATAGTCGACTATTTTAATCATTCATAAACAATCTCTTCCGCGACACGTATAATACAAAAATTGTTTATTGATTCTTTTTTATTTGAGCAAATATATATATATTAAATATTCCATTTAACACGATATTCACATAATGTTTCCATTTGTGAATGAATATAGTTGAAGAGCTCAAACTTCTTGCATAAATTATACAACTCTTTCTCGCGCGGATACGGCAGCAGTGGTGGGTAGAAGGCTTTCCGTAGATAACAGCGAACTGACTTGAAACTTTTGTCAACAACATTAGCTGTTTGCAACGCGAACAACTAAAAACTATAAAAATTGGGTCGTGTTATGTTCAAGTCTATGTTTTATCTGCCACCCCAACGTGGAAGGGATGATTAAAGGGAATGTATTTCGTAATTTCGTCGTTCCGTCAGTCAATCCGTAAGTATGTTCGCAACATTTTAGTGTCTGCATTATATAGACTATACCATTTATCGGATTTTCATGAAACTTCATGAAGAAGAAGAAGAATAAGCAGTAGTAGTAGTAGTAGTAGTAGTAGTAGTAGAAGTAGTAGTAGTAGTAGTAGTAGTCGTAGTAGTAGTAGTAGTAGTAGTAGTAGTAGTAGTAGTAGTAGTAGTAGCAGTAGTAGTAGTAGTAGTAGTAGTAGTAGTAGTAGTAGTAGTAGTAGTTATAGTAGTAGTTATAGTAGTAGTATAAGTGGAGTAGTAGTAGTAGTAGTAGTAGTAGTAGTAGTAGTAGTAGTAGTAGTAGTAGTAGTAGTAGTAGTAGAAGTAGTAGGAGGAGTAGTAGTAGAAGTAGTAGTAGTAGTAGTAGTAGTAGTAGTAGTAGTAGTAGTAGTAGTAGTAGAAGTAGTAGAGTAGTAGTAGTAGTAGTAGTAGTAGTAGTAGTAGTAGTAGTAGTAGTAGTAGTAGTAGTAGTAGTAGTAGTAGTAGTAGGAGGAGGAGTAGTAGTAGTAGTAGTAGTAGAAGTTGTAGTAGTAGTAATACTAGTAGTGTTAGTTGTAATAGTAGTAGTCGTAGTAGTAGTAGTAGTAGTAGAAGTAGTAGTAGTAGTAGTAGAAGTAGTAGTAGTAGTAGTAGAAGTAGTAGTAGTAGTAGTAGTAGTAGTTGTTGTTGTTGTAGTAGTAGTAGTAGTAGTAGTAGTAGTAGTAGTAGTAGTAGTAGTAGTAGTCGTAGTAGTAGTAGTAGAAGTAGTAGTAGTAGTAGTAGTAGTAGTAGTAGTAGTCGTAGTAGTAGTCGTAGTCGTCCTAGTAGTAGTCGTAGTAGTAGTCGTCGTAGTAGTAGTCGTAGTTAGTAGCCGTAGTAGTAGTTAGTATAGTAGTAGTATTAGTGGAGTAGTAGTAGTAGTAGTAGTAGTAGTAGTAGTAGTAGTAGTAGTAGTAGTAGTAGAAGTAGTAGTAGTAGTAGTAGTAGTAGTAGTAAAAGTAGTAGTAGAAGTAGTAGGAGGAGAAGTAGTAGTAGTAGTAGTAGTAGTAGTAGTAGTAGTAGTAGTAGTAGTAGTAGTAGTAGTAGTAGTAGTAGTAGTAGTGGTGGTAGTAGTAGTAGTAGTAATAATAAGAAAAGAAGAAAAATAGTATTGTGATTTTTTTTCCGTATTCCTGTAAAAAACTATTTCTGCAGTTTTACAACAATACAAATGAGCTGGCATTTAAAGGGATATAATTACATATGTAACAGTGTAGAATTGAGTTTGGTTTCCCTCCCTTTTAAATCCCAAGTAAGACATTCGCGTACGAGTTATTTCGTGTGGCGTGGTTGTAATATTTCTAAGCTATTAGCTCATACAATTTTGCAAGTATGAAAACAATATCACTTTTACTTTCAAAAGCAATAATTATCAGTTTTAATAAATAGTGTTTACTTGTCGCAAAGGAATACTATTATCCAATACCATACCCGTAACCAGGGGGGGGGTGCGTTGGGTGCGTTCGCACCCAATGTTTTTTGATAAGTAAAAAGTATTGTACTATAAGTTGCACCCAACTTTATTCGACGCTAAAACGGTTATTTATCTTTTCCCTGAATACATGGAGTCTTCGTATTTAAGCGTTGCAATAATGTTGAATTCAATAGGCTACCGACAGGTCACCATATAATTAAATTTCTCTATGAAGTAATTTCCAAGATAGACCGTGATTTTTATTTACAATTTTTAACCGCAAAATTGCTGAAATCGATAGAAGTTTTGACAGCAACATGTGAGAAAAACTATGCTTTTATAATGAATTAAAACCGTTATAACATTTGATCAGGTGGACGTTAATGTTAAAGGTTCATTAATTTTGACGGATCTTGAGCATAATGGGCAAATACGTCCTTTTTGACGATGCTGTTTCAGCATCGTCTAAGGTATGACACCATCAAAAAAATCTTCACGATGGCGACCTATGTGAAAGACCGAGCCAGTCCGATTGAGATAATGCTCGGGTCGTAGAAATACCGAATCCCCGTAATTACCAAAATCCCCCGAAATCCACCGAAATCCCCAGAATACCCCCTTAATATGGATTATTTCTCAAAATACTTCGGATATTTATATAGAATATTGCAAAATACACTGAAATCACTGATGAAACATTGTTTTTATCCAAGTTTGATCGTGAAAAACTAAAATATAAACATTATTATTGGGATTCCCAGTATGTATTCATAGTGCATATTTGCACAAGCACGATCAGGTACCGAAATCCGCGCTGTAAAGACCTTCAAGTGTCAAAAATTCATCTGGGGCTTTTTTATATTATAAAGCAGCGGTACAGTCAAAAGCTTTACAACAATATCCCACTTCCGTTGAAAAATATTGACTTGTAGCGGGGATTTCGGTAATTCTACATTCGCCTAGCAGAGTTGTCGTTCGTATTTCAACATTCAACAATGGCCGCCCCCATAAGAGTCTCGTGTCAAAACTTTATTACAGCATAAATTGGCTTGTTTCGCTATTTAGAAGCTGTCATTTAGGATATATGAATTATTTATTCACTAAATCTCCGCTTATGACAACGGGTGATGGAGGTTTCGTCACAATGCAGTTTCGTCACACTGGTATTATGAAGGAGGGCAGTGGAGGTTTCGCCACACTGATATATTGTATAGAATAAAATAATATTGCAATTGAATATGATGTTGTTAATAAATATATTGGGATATATGCTTCTTTGTGATATTTTTTAGCTTTATTGAGTTGAGTTTTGTATCAAATGATGGTTTTAATTGTATATATTATTTAAATGATTTATGTTTGACTTAGGTTAAACAGCGTACTGTTTGTTATAATGAAGCGTATTTATTTTAGTAATTGTACTACCAGCTAAAACTGTAAAATTTTGTCAGTGTTATTTTATATTTAAATAGAAATATATTCACATGTAACAGGCAATAATTAATGTCCTATGATTTTAATAAATATGCTTTAAAAAGTAACTTGTTTGTCTTTACTATTGATTTTATCAGAAAAATGTACACTCGCATTACACTTTGCATATTATCCTTTTTTCTATCATAATATCAACTTTATCTGTGCGCGTAAAATATGAATAAAACACATATTTGTGGAGCACATGAAAACAGGTCCACACCCTATCTACTACCAATCTACGATTATAAGTTATTTCAATCGTTGATTACTTGATAGTGCAAACATATTACTTAGTGCATCGCAAACAATCAATTAGCGACACACGCCTTTAATTGGCAATTAAAGAAGTTGGCTTAAATTGGCAGCGTGGATTATACAAATTGTGTGTATTTATACATATAGAGTAAATAGCGTCTGTTAAACAAGAGTATATAATATGGGTGTTGTTTCATTGCAACCACAAAATCCAATCATGGCTTCAGAATATACATGCATACACTGCGAACGGAACGTGAATGACGATGATCGCGCAATATCGTGTGATCAATGCGAAAAATGGCCATACCTGTCTTGTGACACTGGTAACAGTCTAAGACAGTATCGCAAAATGATGAAGGATGCTGTAGTAGAATGGAAATTTCGCGAATGCAGCAGAAGTCGTACCGGAGGTACAAATGGAAACAGCCGACATGGCAGAGGAGGTTTTTTTTTGTTTCAGCCGCGTGGCAGGCGATATTGCAATTGTACCCAAGAGCGACCGTTAAGGGCTGCGTGTTCCATTGGAACCAAAGTGTGTACAGGAAGGTGGTAAATGAGGGTCTTGCAACAGCTTATGCGGCAAAGGGCGACAAGTTCCTCTTCTTGAGAAAACTCATGTCCTTGCCGTATCTACCGAGCGAACACATAATTCCTGCCTTCGAACAGATGATGCTACAGGCTGAAGAGGTACTAATAATGATTATTACTTACCTCATAATTATTTATGGTATACACATTAATTCAATGTATCTTCTATTGTTAATAACATTATATATTATAAAAAATACAATAATTAAAATGTACTGTACGCATATGTCATAAATTTTGCTTATTCCAGGTTGGCGGTCCTCTTCTGAATTTCGTCAATTACGTTGAGCGCACGTGGATCCGGGGATCCACGTGGAAGCCGGAGAACTGGAGCGTCTATAGACAAACAGTTAGGACTAACAACGATGTTGAAGGTATGCTTTTATTCAAAGAACAACATAGTTTATAGCATTTTTTTTCGCCTAACATAATTAACAATATTGTTCATAAACTTTGCTCATTATTTCAGGCTGGCATCGAAGAATCAATACGCGAGCCGGGCGTGCTGACTTCTAGATTCTACATGCTTTTTTGATTAAATCTTTATGTTTTATATGCAAATATGACAACAATAGATGGAATTCGAAGGACTTTCTGGATCGTAACAGCTTGACACTGCAAATCTGGCATACTGGTATTTTTAGTTATCAATTTAAGTCACATTTTGCTTTATGAATTGTATTCGAGCATTTTGAGACTTATTGAATGACTATGATACCCGATATCAACATTTCATAGGGGATTTGCAGATCACCAAGCTGTCCTGAAATTCAACATTGATTTAAAACTCTTTACTGGTTTGTACTCGTTCTTCTATGTTAGTACTTTTTATCATTTTAAAGTTAAATGAACAGTGTCACAGTAAAAGAGACATTAAGGCGATTGTGGCCAGTTTGGATCTAGATCAGCCTGCAGTCGCTTGAAAGCTGTTTGCTTAAAAACGGTTTTCTGACAATAACAAATAATTTAATTGGATACTGATTGGACTGCGCTTTTCCTGTGACCTGGCTCAAATAATAGAATTGTCATTAATCAAATTATTTATTTCGAACATTAATCAATTTTGTTCTTGTCCCTCGGGATCAATGACTCCAGCACTTTCCTGTTTAGAATTGAATACTGCTAAAGGCGATGCTAGGGGGCGTGAGAGATGTTGCACCTTCCATTATCGCTCGATTGACTATTGTCGGCTCGGTTACTACGTACATGTACCCCGGATACGGTAAATATACTAAAATGTACCCGGGAAATTTAACCCTAAATCAGTTGTTGTCGACTATTTTTTTGTATTAATTATATATACACATTTATGTCAATTCTCTGTAGAATGGTCTCTATATTATCGGAACACATACTCAAAAAGCATGTTGATGCAGTGTTTTTTAAGAGAAGTTTGTTTAAGATAATCGGTTGCTCGTTTTACGACATCGGATTTTGGGCGCGAATACAACTCGGGTACAGTCTAATATGGACCGAGTTCAATTACGTATATTTACCGTACCTGGGGTACATGTAAGTATACTTAAGAGTACCCGTGGTACATGTAAGTAGTACCAGAGCCGACAATGACCAATCAAGCTCCATTATATCTCATGAACCGACTCAAAAAACTGAGTCGGCAATATTTGACTTAATTTTTGGTTTGGTTGCTCTCGAGGGATCGAAACATTTCAGAATCTTCCTAAAAGCGCTACGGGTTTGATCCCCAGAAGCAACATTGAAAACTAGCCAACTTTGTTATCTTAAAGGCTGCTAAACCTGATATACAATGATTATGTGAATTTTCTCTCACATGATGTTCATCAGTTATATTATATAAAAACTCACAGCAGTAGTAAACAACTGAACAATAATTAATGAACGCATCTTTCATTTGTCTTTAACACTTTGATTTTGACATGGCCTAGATTTAAATATGTGACTTAACTTTACCAGCACTCTTGTAACAGAACCAAAGTTTTAATGTGCCATTGAAGATCACCTTAATCCAGATTTGCTATTATAGAAGTGTGGAAAGTTTTAAGGGTGTGACAAGTAAGCAAAAATTGGTCATTACCCAGAGGCCACAACTGATCTATGACTGATTTGAAACAAGAAAAATCAGTGCCTGATTTAGATTTCCTTTCATTGATCAATAAAAACTAATTTCAGAAGCCTGGTAACAGTTTAACGGTGTTACCAATGTGTCAGACCAGGGCCTTGATTTTGAAATCTAGGACATGTATGGTCATTTCTTCATGAAATCAGAACAAAAAATTGTATTTCAAGTCCTTAATTAGCCCGCCTATAGTTCTCAGATTATTATAAGCTCAATCAGTATATTTATATCATTATTTATGCCTGTGTATTGTAAACATATACCCAGTCATGCAGTTACATGATAGCAATAAATAAAATCAAAGCTACCCATACTTTAAAGGTCATTGACAAAGCCTATGGTAAAAATGTGAACACATTGAGTGTAATCGCCCTCTCGTGCCAGCAAAATCAACACGTTGACAGGTTGTCATTTTTGACAGTTCTACTTTGTCTTTCATTTTGTGATATCAAACTAATTATGTGGCTGAGAAAAATATCGCGATTGGTTTTTATGCCCACGGTAGGGTGGCCTATAGCAGTTGAACTGTCCGTCAGTCAGTCAGTCAGTAAGTTAGTGCGTCAGTCCGTCCGTCCGCCCGAAAACTTTAATGGCCATAACTTTTTCAAATTGAACATAGCAACTTGATATTTGGCATACATGTGCATCTCATGGAGCTGCACATTTTCAGTTGTGAAAGTTGAAGGTGAAGGTCATCCTTCAAGGTCAAATGTCAAATATTAAGCGTCTGTCCGTCTGTCCGAAAACTTCAACATTGGCCATAACTTTTTCAATATTGAAGATAGCAACTGGATATTTTGCATGCATGTGTATCTCATGGAGCTGCACATTTTGAGTAGTCAATGGTGAAGCCTGAAGGTCAAGGCCATCGTTCAAGGTCAAATGTCAAATATATGGCGTCTGTCCGCCCGTCCGAAAACTTTAACATTGGCCATCACTTTTTCAATATTGAAGATATCAACTTGATATTTGGCACGCATGTGTATCTCATGGAGCTGCACATTTTGAAATGTGAAAAGTCAAGGTCATCATTCAAGGTCAAAGGTCAAATATATAGCATCTGTCTGTCCGTCCGTCCGAAAACTTTAACTTTCGCCATAACTTGTGCATGCCTCAGAAGGGTGGCATATAGTTTTTGAACTGTCCGTCTGTCTTTTCATCAGTCTGTCCGTCCGTCAGTCCGTCGGTCCGTCCAAAAACTTTAACATTGCCCATAACTTTTGCAATATTGAAAATAGAAACTTGATATTTAGCATGCATGTGTATCTCATGGAGCTGCACATTTTGAAATGTGAAAGGTCAAGGTCATCCTTCAAGGTCAAAGGTTAAATTTTGCAATATTGAATTTGATATTTGGCATGCATGTGTATCCCATGAAGCTGCACATTCTGAGTGGTGAAAGGTCAAGGTCATCCTTAAAGGTCAAGGTCAAAGGTCAAATTTTGCAATATTGAAGATAGCAACTTGATATTTGGCATTCATGCATATCTCGTGGAGCTGCAAATTTTGAGTGGTGAAAGGTCAAGATCCTTCAAGATGAAGGTAAAATTTTGCAATATTGAAGAAAGCAACTCCATATTTAACATGCATGCGTATCTCATGGAGCTGTATATTTTGAGTGGTAAAAGGTCAAGGTCATCCTTCAAGGTCAAAGGTCAAATTTTGCAATATTGAAGATATAAACTCGATATTTGGCATGCATGCGTATCACACGGAGCTGCACATTTTTAGTGGTGAAAGGTCAAGGACATCCTTCAAGGACAAAGGTCAAATTTTGCAATATTAAATATAGCAACTCGATATTTGGCGTGCATGCGTATCTCATGGAGCTGCACATATTGATTGGTGAAAGGTCAATGTCATCCTTCGAGGTCAAAGGTCAAATTTTGCAATATTGAAGATAGCAACTTCATATTCGGCATGCATGCGTATCTCATGGAGCTGCACATTTTGAGTGGTGATAGGTCAAGGTCATCCTTCAAGGTCAAAGGTAAAATATATGGCATCAAAGCTGCGCAGCAGGGGGCATTGTGTTTCACAAACACAGCTCTTGTTAAATATATTTTCTGCACATTTCTTCAAAAAACTTCAATACACGATTGTCTTCGTTAATTTAAACATTCCTGACAGATTTGTGTACATATTTCGCTTACATTTTGATGCGCATAGGTAGGACCGCATTACTGCTTACGAAATGTGTATTCATACTAATGCCTTCGAGGAACTTATCTGATGTTTGACGGAAAGGGCCGAAAATGTGCGATTGTGGGTCAAGTTCCCCACAGGTACTACTTTCCCGTTCCCCGAATTTTTTTTCTGTACCTAAAATTTTTCGTACCCATTTTTTTTTATTGTACCTATTTTTTTTTCGTACCAAATTTTTATTTCATCCCCAAATTTTTTTCGTACCCAAATTTTTTTCGGTCCCATTTTTTGTTCCCAAATTTTTTTTCGTACCCAAATTTGTTTTCGTACCCATTTTTTTTTTCGAAAAATGTGTGTACCAAATTTTTTTTCCGTACCAACATACGCAATTGTGATGAATTTTTTTTCGTACCCAAATTTGTTTTCGTACCCATTTTTTTTTTGAAAAATGTGTGTACCAAATTTTTTTTCCGTACCAACATACGCAATTGTGGTGATTTAGATAGACTTAACTTGATGCGTTTATATCCATCCTCTCAAAAGCATCGTCACACCAGTACTGTCAGTACTTTGATGTTCAATGTCCTGGTATACACTGATAAGGACTTTGAGACCAAGGGGCCAGTAGTTTGTTGTACAATACACTGTAAGCACGTTTAGAGCAATGCTATGTCTCTGGTACTATCCATAGTAGCAGACAAACAATTGTTTTGAAAAAAGTCAAATATTTCCTTTTAATTTGCTTGACTTATGAATGGTAAAATTTTGAAATGGTAAAATACACTAATTTTATCAAGATTCTAATAAATAATGATATTTTATATCGTTCTTTTTGTTGATTTAACTTTTTATAAATGTGTTGTTGCATATGTAAACAAAGTATGTGCGCGCATTCTAGTGTCGGGTTAAACGCCGTATAATATTAAGTTGAGTACACATATTTTGCTATTCCATGCATGTCATATGCATATCTTCACTAGTTAAATGGTTATTTGTAAGTTTCAATAATAATTGTGCTGTCATTCTGCATCTCAATTTTCTGCACTTCAAAATCATTTTTGAAAACGAACCCAACGAAAGGAAAAGCGCGGAAAGTCCTTTTGTAGGTCACAGAGTACTAAACATATTTGAGCAGCCAGTTATTTTATACAGCTTCATATCGATAAGCAGTAGACAATCCAAATGCGCTGTTGATGTTGAATCGACGATTCCGGGCGGCCATTTTGAATGTTTCTACTGCCCCATATAGTTTACTGACACCATATAGAATATATGGGGACAGCATGTGACGTCAAACAGCCAATGAGAGAAGAGTATTTTGTAGATGGCGTGATATAATGTATTTCCGTGACTGGTCGATAAAGGTGGTAAATGAAAAACGGTAATGGGAAATACATGTATGTTATATCATATATATGTCGATCAGTCACTGAGTATGGTCAATGAAAGGGAAACTTCCTATAAAAATGCTCTATAACTTCAGACTCAAAATACAGACAAAAAGTCACCGGAATGCAGTGTTTTACGTTTCATTTTCAAAATGTTTATAGGGGGAGGACCTTCAAACCCCCGATAGTAGGAGTGGAACACCCCCTCCCGCACCTACCCCCTTTGCCACTTCGTAGCCCAATAACATTCGTTGATGGGAAAATTCGCACCCCCTTTTCAAAACCTGGCTACGGGCCTGAATACCAATTCATTTAAGCTCCATATTCACGGCTAATGATTGAAGTTCGTACTATCAATATGTGAGCGTTGCTATTTACAACTATAATGTATTGTAGTGAAATACGATTACATTATAACATTTACATGCATTTTTCTATTACGATTTAAAGACAAGACATGTTGCCTTAATACCCTTTGTATTATTATATTTACCAGGCTATAATAGCGTTGCCCTGTACAACTTTAAAGTATTGTAGTGAACTAATCTGAAATTGTTAACGCAAAATTAATTCTGCTGTTTATGTTAATATCACACCATATAAGCGTTCTATCGTATGATTAGATATGAAATAAAACATCAATAATGTCTGTCTTACTCGTTAAATCATAATGTAGTTCAAGATCTTACAATTAATGTATTATAACGTGTCATTAAAAGTCTAGTTTCCACAATAATTGTCTTACATGTTTCTTTCGGTAAGACAAATATATGAAAAGTGGATATAAATTGTTAAGTTAAGTACAGATGTTAGTGATAGCTGTTGCCCATGATATCAGTCTTACATTTTCGCTTCGGTAAGGCATATATATCTATGACACTCTTAATGTTAATTCCATAGATGTTAAAATACCATATGTGATAGATATACATTCATACAAGTTAAATGATTAAACTATATTATATTTTTGTATTTAAAGGTTCCTTTGCGATTGGTTATTTTACTTGTTTTTCGTAATAGTAAAATTGAACTGAATATAAACATATCCGTAGAGGCCGATGTAGAGAAACAATTTAATGCAGGATAACGTGGTGTAATATGGCATACTTATGTAAATGTGTATATTTAACTACTCTTTTGTCATTGTTTGTTAAATCGATGTATATGTTTAGAATACAGCCCTAAAAGGCTTCTTTTAAACAACATACTATCATGCTTATATGATGATATTTGATAGCACGAAACAAATTAGGATAAATGTATGCTACATTTTAAGAGCCAATTTATATGTTTCTACATTGTTAATAGAATAACACCCAGTAATCGGTACAAGGACAAAAATAAATATAGGCAGCTATACTACCCAAAGTAGTTGATTAAAGAAACCTCTAAGATAAGAACATATTGTATTATAGTTTAAAATAGATTGGTTAAATGCTTAGAAAACGTTCCAGAATTATCTTGCATGTATGTTTTTTTTAAATATTGTTCTCAAAGTGATCTCCAAATGTTGGAAACATACAACTACAACTTTTGTTAAAATTGTGTATTCTAGTCTACACTGTTCGTCAACACTTGTATTGTATATATGTCCTCGTTGGCTTAAATGCCTTATTAGATTGAAATAAACTTTCTGTTTGTCTGTCTGTCTGTCTGACTGTCTGTCTGTCTGTCTGTCTGTCTGTCTGTCTGTCTGTCTGTCTGTCTGTGTGTCTGTGTGTCTGTCTGTCTGTCTGTCTGTCTGTCTGTCTGTCTGTCTGTCTGTCTGTCTGTCTGTCTGTCTGTCTGTCTGTCTGTCTGTCTGTCTGTCTGTCTGTCTGTCTGTCTGTCTGTGAGCATCAGCCCAAACTCGCGGTAGGACTTAAAGGGACCGTTAACCGAAAAAAAAAGTTCTAAAATACCGTATTGTTTTACAAGTATTAGTTTTTATTTATTAAAATATCACGACTGGTATATTACATACTTGAAAAAAGTTCACATTTTCAGTATATTTGGTAATACAATTTCGCGGTGTGAAATCGAAAGTACATCGCGAAAATAGGTGACATAACGATAAACACAGTATAAATAACGCGAGTAGATTGATCATTTTATACATAAAATATATACAATTCACTACGCATGCACAATTTGCATTTCTGTGTTTACCACGTGACGATTATGATCAATCTACTTGCGTTATTTATAGTCAACTGGTAGTTACCTGGTTCATGTTCATGCTTTTGTAATGGCTACTTAGTTTTTTAATGATTTCACCTGAGCTAAACAGTATCTTTGTATTGATCAGTTATTGATATCCTAAATTAATAATCAATTATGTATTTTTATGTAAATGCGTTTATATTTAAATATGATAGTTGCTTATCGTTTTATACAATGAAATTTGAAAGAATGAATAAGTTTGGTAAAACTTCAATTTTTAGCATATGCACGGCTCTTCGATAGTTAAATCCAATTTCATAATATTTTTTACTTTTGTATCAATACGTAATTTAATTTTTGTTATAATATTATTTCAATTACTCATCATCTCTTTGTCGTTCTGATACACGGTTGTTCATGCCGTCATGGTTTATTTATTAAGCATCAGAATGCGTAAATCATTGTTCAAGGACTGACACAAAGGTAAATTAAACAAGTATTATTGTCCTATTTGTATATTTATTCAATCATACTTGTTCATAAGAAAGAAAATAATGTTTCCATTTATGTAAAAATGGATAATTACTAGTAAACTAAAAAAAATATTATTGCAATACATTTCTACATATAAACAATATGCTAATTTGTTCGTGTGTTGTTGTTTATTTTTCCGTCATAATAGTAGTATGTTCAAATGTATGCGTTTCATATCTCTAGCGTCCTTTCCAAGCAGATGTTCTAATTATTTACGAAGATGTTTTCACAAAGGAAGGACTCTGATTTGATTGTTGCTGTGTATTCGTTGATCTAAAATCGATATCCATCGACAGAAATGTATTTGACTTTTGACCGCATCCTTCCTCTACCAGCAATATTAAATACACCAATATTTCCTATTATAATGTTTTCTAAGTAACCAGAAGCTCGCAGATGGCCAACTCAAGTACTTCTCGCGCATGTGCATGAAATGTAAATCTCAATTGGAAGGAAAAAAATATGTATTTGTGAAATTAAAAAGTCCGATTGACAAAAGTTTTGTTTCTTTTATGGATTAGCTCATGTAATAAAATGTCCCATGGAATTATATTTTCAATGGCAACTTATTTTATTATTGATAACTTCTAAAGCGAGTATATCTACTTCCTTTCGGCCAAACAAAAGCTTCTTTCAATCTCCATCAAATAGTAACAAAACGCGGGTAATATTTTATTCATTGCTTTAAAATATAGACAATAGCCAAACTAAACCCACCAGCACCCTGGGTGCGTTAGCAGTTGTCGACTTTATTACTCCGATTCAATGTGAATTCTCGTCAAAAAAATGACATTAAGAAACAATTTCTGCAGTTTTTAAAAAACGAGTTCTGCACTTAACTGTCATCTAAATCAGCAGTTTGATCAAGCAACCGGTATTCTTATATAAGTACATGAGAACAAAAAAATGTTACAATTCTGCCTATTTACAACTGACAACTCAAAACTTTAGCAAGACCAGATACAACAGATTTACAGGTGCCTGGGAAAAACACTTGTTGCAACTCTGGGCTTGACTAGTGTTCACTACAACTCACTTTTAAAGGAGCGCGTAACTTTGGATTGCTCAGTACAGACTCAAATCCGAGTTCCCTCCCTTAAATGAATTTACATCGTGAGTTAATCGTGTATAGACATTATATGTTATTGATAGTTAGAAGTGTTTAATCCAATTTAACGCCAATTAAAAGTATATTATTGAAAATTAAAAAACAGCAGGCATTTTTTTAAAGAACGAAAGCGAAACCATAAACTCCTGAGAGCTCGATGTTCCTATTCAGTTATACATACTTAAAAAAACATGTTGTCATATTTACATGTGTGTATGTGTAGCACTGATAAATATTCGAGAATATTTGATCCGCTTTAAATTAATACTTTGTTGAAATGTCTTCAGTTAATTAGTTATGTTATGAGATAACTGATTTATTTTTAATGAAACGTTTGAATGTCGAAATTTATTAATCTCTCAAATTAAACATACTCGCGGAATCAGCACACGGAGCATAACTAACTAAAACAGTCCTTATATGTTCACTTAAATGTAAACATTAATTATATATTTGAATAACAAATCCATACATCGTGCCAAAGTAACAAAAATGTTATGCATATGTTAGTTCACTTTTAATTAGTTTTGCACTTTGATTCATGGATTCGGATTGTTACAGGAAATAGTATTGACCGATTTAATTTCATCGATACAAATTATTCAACGATGCCATGGTACACAACACCAGAAGCATTCGTGATTTGTTTCTCAAAAACCAATGTCCACCCTTTTTTTCTCAACACCTAAGGGCGTTGAAGTGGTATAAATGGTTTGTGAACGCAAAAACATTTACAGCAGCAACTAAAATTGGAACGACACGCCGCTCCAAGAAAGGTGCTGTTACCAATAAACCTTAATGACGAGCATCTGTCCGAATGTCGCGATTTTGTCGGAGAGTGACATTCATACCTAAAAAGCTTCTTCTACATGAGTCGTGTCCACTGGGCATGATGCTACTTCTACATATCATTATGAGTCGTGTTCACTGGGCATGATGCTACTTCTACATATGAGTCGTGTTTACGGGGCATGATGCTACTTCTACATATGAGTCGTGTTTACGGGGCATGATGCTACTTCTACATATGAGTCGTGTTCACTGGGCATGATGCTACTTCTACATATGAGTCGTGTTTACGGGGCATGATGCTACTTCTACATATGAGTCGTGTTTACGGGGCATGATGCTACTTCTACATATGAGTCGTGTTTACGGGGCATGATGCTACTTCTACATATGAGTCGTGTTTACGGGGCATGATGCTACTTCTACATATGAGTCGTGTTTACGGGGCATGATGCTACTTCTTCATATGAGTCGTGTTTACGGGGCATGATGCTACTTCTACATATGAGTCGTGTTTACTGGGCATGATGCTACTTCTACACATGAGTCGTGTTCACTGGGCATGATGCTACTTCTACATATGAGTCGTGTTCACTGGGCATGATGCTACTTCTACATATGAGTCGTGTTCACTGGGCATGATGCTACTTCTACATATGAGTCGTGTTCACTGGGCATGATGCTACTTCTACATATGAGTCGTGTTCACTGGGCATGATGCTACTTCTACATGAGTCGTGTTCACTGGGCATGATGCTACTTCTACATATCATTATGAGTCGTGTCCACTGGGCATGATGCTACTTCTACATATGAGTCGTGTTCACTGGGCATGATGCTACTTCTACATATCATTATGAGTCGTATTCACTGGGCATGATGCTACTTCTACATATGAGTCGTGTTCACTGGGCATGATGCTACTTCTACATATGAGTCGTGTTCACTGGGCATGATGCTACTTCTACATGAGTCGTGTTCACTGGGCATGATGCTACTTCTACATATCATTATGAGTCGTGTCCACTGGGCATGATGCTACTTCTACATATGAGTCGTGTTCACTGGGCATGATGCTACTTCTACATGAGTCGTGTTCACTGGGCATGATGCTACTTCTACATATGAGTCGTGTTCACTGGGCATGGTGCTACTTCTACATATGAGTCGTATTCACTGGGCATGATGCTACTTCTACATATGAGTCGTGTTCACTGGGCATGATGCTACTTCTACATATGAGTCGTGTTCACTGGGCATGATGCTACTTCTACATATGAGTCGTGTTCACTGGGCATGGTGCTACTTCTACATATGAGTCATGTTCACTGGCCATGATGCTTCTTTTACATATGAGTCGTGTTCACTGGCCATGATGCTTCTTTTACATATGAGTCGTGTTCACTGGGCATGATGCTACTTCTACATATGAGTCGTGTTCACTGGGCATGATGCTACTTCTACATGAGTCGTGTTCACTGGGCATGATGCTACTTCTACATATGAGTCGTGTTTACGGGGCATGATGCTACTTCTACATATGAGTCGTGTTCACTGGGCATGATGCTACTTCTACATATGAGTCGTATTCACTGGGCATGATGCTACTTCTACATATGAGTCGTGTTCACTGGGCATGATGCTACTTCTACATATGAGTCGTGTTCACTGGGCATGATGCTACTTCTACATGAGTCGTGTTCACTGGGCATGATGCTACTTCTACATATGAGTCGTGTCCACTGGGCATGATGCTACTTCTAAATATGAGTCGTGCTCACTGGCCATGATGCATGTGCGCACAGGCTAATCAGGGACGACACTTTCCGCTTTTATGACATATTTCGTTTAAATGAAGTCTCTTCTTAGCAAAAATCCAATTTAGGCGGAGAGTGTCGTCCCTGATTAGCCTGTGCGGACTGCAGAGGCTAATCTGGGACGACGCTTTACGCACATGCATTATACCCAGTTTTCTCAGAACACGACTCATAAATCTCGTTCTGGAATATATCGATTAAAAGTCTGTGCGTAAAGTATCCTCACAGAAATCTGGGACGACACTTTCCAACTAAACTGCATTTTCGAAAAACTTGAAATACCTACAACACGCGGAAAGTGTCGTCCCTGATTAGCCTGTGCGGACTGCACGGCCTCATATAGGACTCCACTTTACGCTCCTGTATTACGCCCAGTTTTCCCAGAACGCGGCTTATTATAATCATATGCATTTAGACTAAACGAGCTTTTCCATGCATAAATATCAGTGAGCCTATAAAAATAGTACATATATAAAACACATATTAACATACACCTTGGCATTATTATGTTAGAGGGGCATTTTCACAGATGCTGGCATGTATTGAAGTTTGTTATAAATGCTTAATATTGATTAATGTAAACATTGAATCTTAAAAGCTCCAGTTAAAAAATTAATACAATTAAAGAAAGAAAAAAAAGGAACCCTCACCTGGGCTCGATCCACTGACCCTGAAGTAAAACTCTATCGCACAATATAACGTCAACCACAGAACTCTCAAAATTATTCAATCTTTTCGCGTTGCAACGCTTTATAATTTTCATATTTTTAAACCGTCAAAAGATGCATACATTTGGATATTTAAGAGCATGGTAATTTTTTTCAGTATAACTGTTTCTTCGCAAATATCATAACTACCACGAAAATTTGCGAATCCGAAGCAATTGTGTTTATTTTATTCAATTTACCAAAACGTGAAAAGGCCGCTTTATGACTGCACAAAATTATACCACGCGACTTGGGCATAATTTTTCTCTTTATGAGCTTTCGTACATTATTAACTTCTATTATGTAGTGTGTTGATCATTATGCTGGTGCTCACTATTGCATATGACATACCAGGGGTTTTTTTTACTAAGAAAGTGACGCCGATATTCGGCGTCTTCCTCTACCAGAATTTTTCCCCTAAAAATACCATTTCCCCTCCAAAAATATAATTTTTCACCAAAATATAATATTTTACCCTCAAAGAATTTTTTTTTTCTTTTGGGAAGTTGACGCTTATCCAATTTGTACCATGTACAACGATCTCTCTCTCTCTCCCGACGAACACTCAAATCTGGGAATCCCAGTGATTCTATATATAGCTCTTAAATTACGTCATGGAAACCGGGCAACTAATCGTATTAATCATGTGACTATTTTACTGGATTCCGGTCTTGCGCGAGAAGGGTGTTTTGTCAATTAATTACCGGAAACCAGTCGAATTTTCATCCGGGTTATGTGAAAGCCAAGATATAAACGTTAAAACAGAAAAAGTCTCACAATTGGCGTTCATACACGAACAAAATAAAACGTTCGGACTCGGAAAATATTAATTGCGTTGACGTATTTTTTAAGAATGAATCATCAAAAACCGTTGAAACCCAGAAGGATTCGGAGGTACATGTAATCAACATCGATTAATACTGTCGGATTATTGTGAAAGTGAAAGTAGACAATCGGCAGCTGCCGCACCTTTCCCTTCCAAAACTGTTGCAGATCTAGATCGTCAACCCATTCATCATGAAATTGAAATCACAATATTGACATCGTTCCCCGGCCCAAGTTGAAAACATTTCCCATTATTAGATCTACCCCTGCAACTTTATTTAGGACTTTGTCTTTAATATCATACTTGTTCATGTGTTTAAGACCAAAAAGGTCACAGACATGACTCTTTTTCTAAAAAAAAACCTGAAGTCTGTAGGTCAGTTATAGACATTGAAATGAACAGTTTTTATTTTTTCCCCAAATATGTCTCTTTCGCGCTCGATTTTCCCCTTTTACCCAGCGTCCAGCGTCTTCCCCTTTTTCTAAAAAAAACCCCTGCATACAGTCTACAATTATGTATTTTCATGGTAGAATGAACCGCATGTGTTATGTAGATATATATGTGTTATGGTTCGTTTGTGTGTTTTAATTTAAATGTCTCCTTATGTGTCGCTTGAAAAAGCTGGTCCATCAAAAATGGTAAAAATCACTGCCTAAGCTGTTTATAATCATGACATCGTCAGTATTCAATTAACACAGCTGCTGAAACAGATACTTCAAGCATTACTATAAGTAAGTCGCGTCTTGTGAAATATTGGCCTTACAAATTTGGGCTTAATGAATATGCGCAAAGTATCATCCCAGGTTAGCCTGTGCAGTCCGCACAGGCTAACCACTGACGCACTTTCCGCCTACCCTGGATTCACGTCAAGGAGAGAAATCCTTTTAAATCAAAATATCAATATAAGCGTAAAGTGTAGTCACTAATTAGCCTGTCTTGACTGCATGGGCTTATATAGGACGACACTTTATGCATTTGAATTAAGCCCTGATTTCCCAATACATGAATCACACATTTTATGCGTAAATATGGCTATAATTTGCTAAATGAATTCCATTGCTTAGGGAAATGGAAGTGCATATATTTTATTAATATATAATAATGACTATTTAGATATATTATGACATGACTGTTCCTTCATCATCACAAGCCTTATGTACGGAAGAATGGTAATATAGATTTAAGGTGTTGGGCTTAATGCATGTGCGGCAAGTGTCGTCCCAGATTAGCCTGTGCAGTCCGCACAGGCTAATCAGGGACAACACTTTCCGCTTTTATTGTATTTTTAGTTTCAAGGAAGTCCCTCCTTACCGAAAATCAAGTATCGGCGTTAAGTTAACGCACATGCAATAAGCCCAGTTTTCTCAGAACAAGGCTCAATTAGAATGCTTTTCCAATAACAGAGAAAGGACTTTAAGCATGCTAAACAGGTGTGTCGCCGACCAAACTCTGGCCTTAGCTCATCGTCGGTGGCGTCTGCCTTTTGAACAAAAGTTTAATTCTGCTTATTACTCAACAAAATAGAAGAGCCTCGTTTTTCGACAACTGAATGTATGTGCATAATTTGTTGTCCCAGATGAGCATCTGTCGTAACCACAGGTTAATCTGGGACGACGCTATCCGCTTAGAATAGAGTTTCGTTTAGAAGAGACTTATTTTAAACGAAAAATACAAAATACATTGAGCCAGTTTTCCCAGTCCTGATAAATTGAGCTTTGTTCTGAGAAAACTGGGCTTAATGCATGTGCGTAAAGTGTCATCCCAAATTAGCCTGTACAGTCCGCATAGGCTAATCAGGGAAAACACTTTCCGCCGAAACTTAATTTTCGGTTAGGGGGCACTTCCTTGAAACTAAGTATACCATAAAAGCGGAAAGTGTCGTACCTGATTAGCCTGTGCGGACTGCACAGACTAATCTGGGACGACACTCTTTACGCACATGCATTATGCCCAGTTTTCTCAGAACGCGACTCAATTGTAATCGTCTTGTTATCTATAACACTTTATGTTGATGACTGTGGATGCTTCTTAATAATGTAACACATCAAACAAGAAGACTATAATAACATTAAATTAACAAACAAAAATGCCATACCCCACTTCGACTCATCGGTTCATGCATTGTAGGTTAAAAGTCACTATACAAAAACGGCTCCACGTCAATACTCCCAATAGATGTAATTTTGAAAACCAGCCAGGCGTAACTGATAATGTCTGATTAACAATGTTTTACGACTTTCACTCGACAATAAACTCCGAAACCATTCACTATATCAAAGCGCAAGAATTTGGCAATTAGGATATAATTCGTTTAAAGTCGCGTTGTTAACCCTTATAAAAGCCGATTTAAAAACCGCATGGGTACCGTTAAAAAGATTTTACAGCTTTCATCCCAAGGATGCCATTGTTCTTTTGCAATTAACCCGTTCAGACAGCTATAAAACGGTTGAAATAGAACTGAATAAAGTATAATACTTTAATAGGCACATGGGGTCTCTGACTTGTTTTCTAACTAAGTCTCGATGAACTAATGCAGGTAAGGTTATGTATGTTGTGTTTGTTTTTTTAACTTCGTCGCAAAATGGCAGTGTAACTCAAATTATTTTACGTTACGGAAGTCGATATGACATCCAGACGGCAATATCGGCAAGCGACCGGTTCACAAAAATGGATATTGTCTTCCGGACGATCTTATTCGAAGAGTTAAAGTAACGAAGGAAGCGCGTGGTAAACGACGTATACAAAACAGCGATCTGGGTGTTCCTGCTAAAAAGTGCATGTAGCAGGTACTGCAGGGAATTAAAACATAGACGTGCAAACACACGCACACACACACACACGCGCGTGCGCGCACACCCGCTTACACCCCACCACAGAAAGAGAGAGAGACAATTATAATTAAATCGTTCTTATATGATTATATATCGTTCTTATATAAACGTGGCGATATATACCGCGACTTTAAAATAAGACCAGATTTCTCATGTCTGACCGCTCCCAGTTGCGATGATGGTGACCTCAGAATTTCAGGGATCCCTTTCTTTATGTGCCGTCCATCCCGAGTCGTGTACAAAGTCATGCCGCTACCGCATTAGGTAACTGTAAGCATGAATATGGTACGCAGCCATGATAAGAACCGAGAGGCTTCATGTCAGCATACTATTATGTCTTCAAAGTGTCAGGGTAATCATCATCTTGAAGAGCGTTTAACCCATTTATGCCTAGCGTCTAGAAAGAAAGGCATTGGCAAACAGCGTAGACCCAGATGAGACGCCGCATGATGCGGCGTCATATCAGGGTCTGCGCTGTTTGCTTAAAGGAATTTCTTGAAGAGTGCTTAAAGATGCCTTCAATCGTTATCAAGAACATCTTGTAAGTTTTAAGCGAATGTACATGCAAACCTTTAAATAATGTAGTTCAATTTTTGTAATTTTAACATAGTCAATATTAGGGTTAACTATTATTCGTTTTGAGTGACATTTCAGTTCACGTTTTATTTACAACATTATATCTTGAATTTTTAAATTGCTAGTTTTATTTTTGGCTTTAAGTGCTTAACAAAAAAATAGTATACGTTCCAAATCTACATGTTTTCTCCCCCCCCCTCCAAAAAAAAATCGACACATGTATTATGACAGAAATGTCGACACAATCGATATATTAATAATGGCAACCATATGCATCATATTTACCTTTAAAATAAACCTAAATGAAACGTTAATGTCAAAATGTAATCGGCCCTTTAACAAACTCACATCCCATATATGTTCTAACTTATGAAAGAATAGCACCATGAATCCAGAATTATTTCAACGTCATGATAGTGTCATACGGAAGTGGAATGACGGTCGCTTCAACAAACATTTATGAATGGCTTTGGTTCAACTGTGACTCAGCAATTTGTCCACATATAGTTCGCCGTAACTAAGCGTTGAATACATATCCGCGACAGACACGATGATGTTGTTGTATTGTTTTTGTTTTTGATTATGTTGGCGATGATGATTGTGAATGTGATTACGATAGTTCAATAATGGTAGTTGTGTTGTTGATGATGATGATTATGATGTTGTTGATGATGATGATGATGATGTTGTTGATGATGATGATGATGATGATGATGATGATAATGATGATGGTGGTGGTTATGATGATGATGATGATGATGATGATGATGATGATGCTGATGATGCTGATGATGCTGCTGCTGCTGCTGCTGCTGCTGATGCTGCTCACGCTGCCGCCGCCGCCGCCGCCGACGCCAGAAGCCGCAGATGATGGTGATGATGATGATGATGATGATGATGATGATGATGATGATGATGCTGAAAATGCCGTCATCGCCGTCATTATTATTGTTATTAAGAGAACACATATGAAGCAAAACATTAATAATACACTATGTATTCGCTTAAAGCGGGTATATACGATTTTGTCAAATATTTATGAATTTATATAAACTGTGTAAAAAAACTTATTATATATATTTCAATATAAATTAAAATAAAAGTTAAGAAGAACATGTGTCGAAAAATGCGAAATAAGCAAGATATTTAATTCTGAAATTGAAAACGGCTGTACAGCCGAATTCGCCAGCATGTATACCATACATGTACGATATGCATCTAAACTTACGAGGGGTGTTCCAGAAGTTCGTGGATTTTCGCTATAACTTTCATTTGGTAACATAAATGGACAAACAAATAGCATGTTAAGAATATTTCGTCCTTTCCAAATCTACTCTCCAAATATCATGGAAATACATAAAACAATAAATATATATCAGAGATTTAAACATGTGCACAATGCGCACACCGACGCACGTGTAACGTTTCTGTTCAACGTCAATGACGTTATAAAGTTAACAACTGTCAAATCTTTTCCACATAATCACCTCCAACGCGAATGCACTTTATGTGTCGGGAAATCCACTTGTCAAAAGTGTCTCTATACCAGTCAGCGTCAAAAGACAACACGATTCGCTTTGCTGCAACTGAAAGTTCCTGTTTACTTGCAAAGCGAATACCGCGCAACTGTGATTTAACTTCCGGGAAGGCGCGGAAGTCCATAGGAGCCAAATCTGGGCTGTAAGGAGGACTTAGGCGCTGTAACGTGAAATTTGCCGTAAATTCTGTTTATCAACGACATTTAAACCAAATTTAAATTCGCGTAACGCTCACACTTATAATAAAATACACGCGTGCGCCGCATGTCGTTACTGAGGTCTCTATGGCAACGCGTTTCAAACGCGCTCTATGTAATTCATGCATTTTTAGCTTATGTAAAAAGTCCGTGATAATTGGTTTGTATAATAATTTCATTGACTTTTACCAGCAAACTAATAAGTTATAGCGAAAATCCACGAACTTATGGAACACCCCTCGTAGTTTAACGGTTTATAATACAAAGACGAATGCTTCGGTTATTGTAGGAAAATATGCACGTCACTATCGGCTCGGGGCGCTAAATTGTCTTTGCTGCATTTTATGAAATTCGGCTTTAATGTTTAATTTTTCTTGCCTATTTTGTGCTATTGTAACATATTTTATCAATATATTACAATTAAACACTTATAAAAAATCGTATATACCCGCTTTAAATGATAGTATCAATAAGAACGGACAAGTTAACTAGTCAAAGCTTACATAACCTTTCGTACAAATGCAAAGTGATGTTATTCTTACATATTTGTTTATCTGATTAAACAAACAAACAGCGCGGTGCTTTTATTTACATCAGCA
This sequence comes from Dreissena polymorpha, assembly GCF_020536995.1. Lineage (NCBI taxonomy): Eukaryota > Metazoa > Mollusca > Bivalvia > Myida > Dreissenidae > Dreissena > Dreissena polymorpha. Next base: position 100,056,770 of record NC_068362.1, on the reverse strand, counting down.
TTTACGGCGACATTCTACCCTGTCTTGGGTGTACCCTCACTGTGCCTGGAGAAATATTTTAATCGTATTTTAAGACGACAAATGCCATTAATTTGAATTTATTCATCGCCTTCATATCTCTGGCAGTCCGGAGTAGGCAGTCATACGACGAGACATTCGGGACTTAGTCAACATTATTTCCCCACATATTTACGCTGACGTACATGATAATTATAGACTCGTGCTTGGCGTTACCTCTCATTCGGTGTTCGATGATGTAAGCAAATCACGGTGAAGGAGAATGAGTTGGTATAATTACTGTTTCTGAGAATGTCAGCTGCATACCATCAAACATTTATTTCCACGATAATGTCACAAGAGCACAATCTGATTTTGTCACCAAAAAAAAATCTGAACAAAACTCAATGTTTTTATCTTGCATTATTGTAAAATGTTACATTTTGTGAGGTTATGTCAAAAATTCTTGCTGTGTAGATTTTAATCAAAAACGTGTCGTTACTCTGTGAACAGTTGGTACGAAGTTACCAAAGTCGAACCCGACTTGAAAGTTTGACTTGTATTTTATAGATTACCATAGAAACATAAGTTCCATTTAATTATTCAACCTTTAAGGAGTTGTGAAATGGGTGTTGTTGCTGCTGTTATTGTTTTCCTTTTTTGTTTTTTGATTTTGTGTTGTTTTAATGTTTCTATGTGTTCGTTTGATTGGTTTTGTTGTTGGTGTTGCTTTGTTGTTGTTGTTGTTTTTTTGTAAGTGATACTTGTTGTTATGTTGTTGTAGTTGTTGTTTTGGGGGAGGGATGGGGTTGTTGACCTCGAATAGAGCCGTGCAATTGTTAAGCCCATTTATGCCTAGTGGACTCTCCCATCATTGGATCAATTTATTTCCAAAATAAGGGATGTCTAGTATATTTTTCTATATTTAGAATATTTCTTACAGAAATTCTTTTCAGCAAACAGCGCAGACCCTGATGAGACGCCGCATGATGCGGCGTCTCATCTGGGTCTACGCTGTTTGCCAATGCCTTTTTTATATACGCTAGTCATAAATGGGTTAATGATATATAAACAAAGTTCAACTGGACTTCAATAATATATGCTCCGTTCCGCATAGCTGAATGTGTGTTAGTATGATGTATTTAGAAATGCAAATATGTTTTGAACATCGGACTGTTTGTTAGCAACATATTGATTGAAATATAACATATTCGATATGAAGCATCAATATAATTCTGCGAATAACAACTTCGAAAAACGTTTTTTTTTCATTTACGTTAAACAATATACATTTAAGATACTTAATTTAGTGAATTAGAACGGCGAAAACTTTTCCTTCATATATCTATTAGAACGGAAACTATTGCATGTACTAATATTTGCACACGACATGAAATTACTGGCGCCTCTCCATTTCAGTGTTGCATTATAATTAACTAGAGCCAATATGGCTCTAATTCCAAGTAGTAATAATATGAACAGTTTATCCCTTATTTACGTTATGCGGAATATGCTATTAGATGCACACACTTTTACATTAACTAAATGTTATAACGTCATCAGTTCTATTAAAAGTAAACGTCCTTTTATTGTAGCTTTTTTTATTTTAAAGTAATGCATTTAATATGTTGAATGTTTGAAAGCACATAATCAAAGCTTGGTAAGAACGGAATATTCTCTCTCAATTTATTTATTGTATGTACAACGATGGAAACAAATGATTTCTTCACACAGAACCTTTGTCATCAATCGTTATTGACTTTAATTTACAATCAGACTTCCAATCTATTGAAAGAGCACACATATTAAATAACCCATTTATGCCTAGCGTCTAGAAAAAAGGCCTTGGCAAACAGCATAGACCCAGATGAGACGCCGCATGATGCGGCGTCTCATAAGGGTCTGCGCCGTTTGCTCGAAGGAATTTCTGTAAGAAATAGTCTAAATATACAAAAAATATACCAGACATCCCTAATTTTGAAAATAAATTGATCCAATTTAGAAGGATAGGAGAGTCCACTAGGCATAAATCGGTTAGGTTTGTCTTTCTTTTTTTACGACGTATTATTAAAACGTTTGTGACGGGAGATAATCAGTGATTCCTGTGTTATATTTATTTTCTGACTTTGTAATATCTGTATGAAAGTCAAGGATTTACTCACGAACGTTGTTTATTTTTTTTTTACGAACACTTTTTCACGCCAGACATTGCATGAACGATTGTTTTGCGCTATCAAAGCAAAAGTTGTCTGGTAAAGTAATTTCCTATATCGATGTAAGAAATTGCTCGCAAATAATAATGCGCGCTTAATGGGTATTCGGCTTACACGCATAGTTTCATTCATTTTTCATTGCGCGAGCTTCGTTCCGGAAAAATATCCCTTTCGCTCAAAAATGCATTATCATTAGCCCTACCATTGTAAAAATGTGCGAAAAAATTCAATATCATGCAACAATAACAAATCTGAGATGTAATAAAGGTTTTTATTGAACAAAAAAGTGCGAACAATTTTTAAAAAAAATGCGTCTTGACCATTAAGAAAGATTAGGCATTTTTAACCCATTTATACCAAGCGTCTAGAAAAAAAAGGCCTTTGCAAACAGCGTAGACCCAGATGAGACGCCGCATGATGCGCGTCTCATCAGGGTCTGCGCTGTTTGCTTTAAGGAATAGTAAGAAATTTTCTAAATATAGAAATAAATATACTAGACACCCCTAATTTTGGAATAAATTGATCCAATTTAGAAGGATGGGAGGGTCCACTAGGCATATATGGGTTAATATATCGAAATGCTTTCGTTGTTAAACGAACATTTTAATCACGGATAATTACCCACATTATAAATTAAATCATCCATGTGTTTTGAGTTAAACTGCAGTTTTATACCTGTGGACGCCTCTTTCAATAATTAACGTTTATGGTATCGTGTGATCCAAAATTAACTTTGTGAATGGGTCCGTTAATTAATTGAATGGACGTCTTGAACGATTTTTACAATGGTATGAAATATTTAAATTTAACGACTTTTGAATGAAGACTGATGGCTTAAAATTCAACGGGATGCTCTCGAAAATGGTCGGATTCCCATCGATTGATTACATTTTGTCGTGAAATATGTGATCCGCGGGTCCGCGTTGACAGCTTTAAACTATTTAACGCACGCTTGATTTGCTATTCTGTCGACGTCGATGTTTAACGGAGCGCGCAGAAAAACAAAACGCGTTCGGATGTAAAAAGTGGGCGGAGCTTAGTTGCCCGAGCAACTGCTGGGGGATTATAGAGACATCTTCAGCGAAATCTTCGGAAAAAAATAAAATAAGAAGTCGCTTGTTATTGTAATAAGATGTTAGTGTCTTTACAGCAAACGTGTGCCCGATGTACCTCCGCACATGTGATTAATTCGCCTTCGTGATAAGAGGCGATGCATTTATTTTAATATATTTGATGTTTCGAGATAACTTCTTTTCAGAGCGCTCATGAGAAGAGGTAATTTTACTATAATTAATTAGACAGATATTGTTTAGTTGCTTCAATACTGGAGTACTTTAGTTATTTATGAGTTATCTAAGGACTCGGATTAGAATGTTATAAGATTAAAGTCAGGCGGATGGAATTTCGGCGGATACGCAATGAAAATCTTCCCGTGTTCATTCACGTACTACGAAAGTGTGTTCGAGAAATAACGTCTTGGAGAATTAGAGACAGTGGAACGTGGTACTTAATACTGCACTTAGATATTGGCATATTACTTAGCTTAGGACATCAAAAGAACAAACCTGATCTCAAATTTGCTGAACCGTGTAAAATTATTATTTTAATTGCGAAGATGCTTGTTATAATCTCATTTCAAACGACGCGCTGTTGGGACGTAAATGTTCGGGAATTTCGTTCAAGTGTTCTAGAAGTAAGTGAATTATAGTGCAGGGAAAACGCATCATTGCGAAGGAGTCAACTAACAACGTTTGAATAGACGATACTATACATGAAAACCCCACCTTTCGAATACCGGAATAATATCTGATATGCTTTGTATACGAAAAAGTTATCGAAGCTTTGTGTGGTCGGATTTAAGGGGTTAGGTTGTGTTATTTTTTTTAATTGTTGATTTGGATATCGCCATCAAAATTGTTGGATTTAAAAATATTTTGACAACTGATTGGGCGGCGGAATTATTATTTTATGATCGTATGAAGTACGACTTGTGTTATTTTATGTTTTAAAAAGTTATTTTGAAAATTGCGGCATAATTAAAATGGCTGTGATATTTTGATACAAGCGCCACGCATTTGTTGTTCCGGAGAAATTACATGATTATATTGAAAGTATAGAACGTTTCAATAGCGAAGTAAGACTGGGACATGTGTTTAAACGAAAAAGATTTGATCGAAAATTAAATAATAAAATCAAAATGTAGGGATTTCATTTTAACACTTCTCCCATAACACTGTTTTCGAAACAGCTAAAATTAAAATAGAACGCAAATATTATAAACGATCGATCTGTATTGTATTGGATAAAAGTACACATCAGTCTGCGATATTCACGTGATTAGTGACGTAAAATCGGTGACGTCATGAAGTGGTTACGGGCTGGACCGGATGGAGTTGCTGGAGCGCTCATCTGGGTGACAATGTTGACTTCCTGTTTGCTGGGAACGAAGGGCATCAAATGGCTGTAAGTACATGTATAATCTTTAAGATTGATTAAGATGGCATGCTTTACACTGTGTTCATATAATACAGCAATTACAAATACTGTGATCTTAAAAAAGGATTGAGCATTTTTGCTAATTTTTCTTTCCTGGCCAAGCGCATTTTTGTAATTAAAATGACGCCATCGACTTGATATGACATCACATCAATTAAAACGGTTGAAAATTGAACGGCATATTCATGTAATTCCGGTAACCGTTAAATAAAAAATGGCAACAAATAGCAACCCGTTTCGTTTTAGATACTACGTCTATGTACAGCAGTCTTTAAAAATGCTAGTGATAATAATATTTTTTTGTATTCTTCAAGATATGTTTCTGTTTTATAAAATATCAATGTTCATGCAATATTGTGTCTTTCTAAACGAAATAGACATGTGAAGTATCCACAATAAAATATAAGAAAACAAATATCACTTCAAATACTCATAGTTAATATTTTAAAACTCAAATATAAAAGACCTAATTTGTTCAACAGGTTTATGATTACCGTTAAAAACGTATTAAGTATTGATGTGTGCACACAATTAAATTTAACCCATTTATGTCTAGCGTCTAGAAAAAAAGGCCTTTGCAAACAGCGCAGACCCAGATGAGACGCCGCATGATTCGGCGTCTCATCAGGGTCTGCGCTGTTTGCTTAAACGAATTTCTGTATGAAATATTCTAAATATAAAAATAAATATAATATGCATCCCTAATTTTGGAAATAAATTGATCCAATTTAGAAGGATGGAAGAGTCCACTAGGCATAAATGGGTTAAAAGAAAAATATTACAGAAGCAGAAAGTGTCGTTCATGTGAGGACTGCACAGGCTTATCTTGTACGACACTTAACGCACATGCTTTAAACCCTATTTTCACAGAGCACAGCCCAATTATAAAAGCTCAATAATTATGATTCAGACGAATTTGCTCATTTAAATCGACTCACCAGTCTTCACATGAAAACCCTTCCTCAAAACTATAAGCAGTAGCTGATGTTTTTTTTTCATCAACATCAACTTTAAAAATGCTACATTGGTAATAAAAACGCTGCTCAAAATAATTTTGACATGGGGTTTCAATAATCGTTACACATCTTCGGTGTTGTCAAAGATTTTATGGTCGGATTGATACTCCGATAGATTGAAGCCATCACTTTATATGTAAATCAAATTGATTCATTAAGTATAAGAAGTTATAGACTAGAACTAGCTAGAGCCGGGGCAAATCTAGCTCCAGAGGCTGGAAGTGGTATTAATAGTGGTTGAAATTCCTAATGTTAATAATATTGACATCATATCTGGTATAATATGTGTTCTCGTGTATTGTTAATGTTGTTTATGATAATATAATAGTTATTGTCCTGTAGTGGTCAGGTTTGGTGTTTGTGGTGGTAGCAGTGCTATTGGCGGTAACAGTGTTATGGGTGGTAGCAGAGCTATTATTGGTTGATGTGGTGGTTGTTGTTTGGTTGGTTTTGGATGCGGTGACAGTGGCGGTGTCAATAATATTGGAGACGGTAGTAGTAAATGGTGGTTTTAGTGTAATTTGATAGTAGCAGTGGTGGCGATGGCAGCATTATTGGTGGTTTTAGTGGTGGTAGTAGCAGTGTAATTCGTGGTAGCAGCGTTATTGGTTGGTTTAGTGGTGGTGGTAGCAGTGTAATTTGTGGTAGCAGCGTTATTGGTGGTTTTAGTGCAGGTGGTATCAGTGTAATTCGTGGTAGCAGCGTTATTGGTGGTTTTAGTGGTGGTGGTAGCAGTGTAATTCGTGATAGCAGCGTTATTGGTAGTTCAAGTGGTGGTGGTAGAAGTGTAATTCGTGGTAGCAGCGTTATTGGTGGTTTTAGTGGTGGTGGTAGCAGTGTAATTCGTGGTAGCAGCGTTATTGGTAGTTCAAGTGGTGGTGGTAGCAGTGTAATTCGTGGTTGCAGCGTTATTGGTGGTTTTAGTGGTGGTGGTAGCAGTGTAATTCGTGGTTTTAGTGGTGGTGGTTTTAGTGGTGGTGGTAGCAGTGTTATTCGTGGTAGCAGCGTTATTGGTGGTTTTAGTGGTGGTGGTAGCAGTGTAATTCATGGTAGCAGCGTTATTCGTGGTTCAAGTGGTGGTGGTAGCAGTGTTATTCGTGGTAGCAGCGTTATTAGTGGTTTTAGTGGTGATGGTAGCAGTGTAATTCGTGGTAGCATGGTTATTGGTGGTTTAAGTGGTGGTGGTAGCAGTGTAATTCGTGGTAGCATGGTTATTGGTGGTTTTAGTGGTGGTGGTAGAAGTGTAATTCGTGGTAGCAGCGTTATTGGTGGTTCAAGTTGTGGTGGTAGCAGTGTAATTCGTGGTAGCATGGTTATTGGTGGTTTTAGTGGTGGTGGTAGAAGTGTAATTCGTGGTAGCATGGTTATTGGTGGTTTTAGTGGTGATGGTAGCAGTGTAATTCGTGGTAGCAGCGTTATTGGTGGTTTTAGTGGTGGTGGTAGCAGTGTAATTCGTGGTAGCATGGTTATTGGTGGTTTTAGTGGTGGTTGTAGCAGTGTAATTCGTGGTAGCAGCGTTATTGGTGGTTTTAGTGGTGGTGGTAGCAGTGTAATTCGTGGTAGCATGGTTATTGGTGGTTTTAGCGGTGGTGGTAGAAGTGTAATTCGTGGTAGCATGGTTATTGGTGGTTTTAGTGGTGGTGGTAGCAGTGTAATTCGTGGTAGCAGCGTTATTGGTGGTTCAAGTGGTGGTGGTAGCAGTGTAATTCGTGGTTGCAGCGTTATTGGTGGTTTTAGTGGTGGTTGTAGCAGTGTTATTCGTGGTAGCAGCGTTATTGGTGGTTTTAGTGGTGGTGGTAGCAGTGTTATTCGTGGTAGCAGCGTTATTGGGGGTTTTAGTGGTGGTGGTAGCAGGGTAATTTGTGATAGCAGCGTTATTGGTGGTTTTAGTGGTGGTGGTAGCAGTGTTATTCGTGGTAGCAGCGTTATTGGTGGTTTTAGTTGTGGTGGTAGCAGTGTAATTCGTGGTAGCAGCGTTATTGGTGGTTTTAGTGGTGGTGGTATCAGTGTGATTCGTGGTAGCAGCGTTATTGGTGGTTTTAGTTGTGGTGGTAGCAGTGTAATTCATGGTAGCAGCGTTATTGGTGGTTTTAGTGGTGGTGGTAGCAGTGTATTTCGTGGTAGCAGCGTTATTGACGGCTGCAATTGTGTTGGTAGTAGTGTTATTGGGCGGTGGTGGTCGCCAAAGATCGTGGTATTATATTAACCCATTTATGCCTAGTGGACTTTCCCATCCTCCTAAATTGGATCAATTTATTTCCAAAATTAGGTATGTCTAGTATATTTCTTACAGAAATTCCTTTAAGCAAACAGCGCAGACCCTGATGAGACGCCGCATCATGCGGCGTCTCATCTAGGTCTATGCTGTTTGCCAATGCCTTTTTTTCTAGACGCTAGGCATAAATGGGATAAATTTACATGCTCCAGATCTCTTCACAATATTGAAACCAGCATTAAATGTCAACGCCGAAGCTTCTTGCGAACGAATAACTAAAGAATTCTAATGCGCTTGAAAATAACAAATCCGTTTATACCACGCATCAATATTTCGTTCTAATCACCATTCATCCGTTATTTATTTTTCAATTTTCCTATCGTGATGCATATCCGCCACGATTATAGGTGCAGTTTTTAGAATTTGAAAAACGAATTATGACAGACGATCATAATAGGATCTCACAGTTAAGTTTATATACCTGTTGGAGCTTTTAATTTTTCCTAAGAGCTTTAGTTATATTATCAGCAATATAAATTGATATGATCTGAATTGATTCATTCAATAAAGATGTTATGTTAATGCTTGTAACATATGCTGCAATAAAATAATTTTGGAGTGAATAATACACGTATTTAACCGTGCAGCTTGTAGATTTGCGGTATCTCGTCGTACTTAGTACTGAAGGCATGTATTATAATTTATATAAAAACTATAGGACTAGGGAATAAATAACATGGCATTAAAAAAACATCGAGACGATAAATAAAACATGAATAATATGATTGATTATGTAACATTATTTATATGACTAAAAATTCTTTTTCAATAGTCTTATTTTTTATTGAAATAGTTTATGTCATATATTGACAACTATGTGTTAAACAATTTTTCATTTTTCAATATTTACACCGTGTGCTCCTTAGTGATGATAATGGTAAAACCACTTCAACCTAAAGAGTATTATGCATTGCGATTGCTTGTTTCTTCAATTGGATGATCACTTTGTGGATAACATACCGCAGTGTGAGCGACATAACGCGTCCTCTGTAATTAACCCGAAACAGTAGTTAGTTTGTCAAAACAGATAGCTCAGTCTAAATAAATGCCTCCCAGTCATTGACTTTTATCCACCACCTACATCAAACGAAGGACCCAAGGCGATCGACGGTTTCACATGGCGTTACGTTACACACACCGTTCGTTGCTATTTGGCCGTGTATGTAAATAATTATGTTTGTAATTTTGTAATAGACAGTCGCCTTTCCTATCCAAACGACTTAGACCTTCGTTGTTAATGATAAATATTTATTAATGGGTGGGAATTATCATCATTATTAATATTATTATTATTATCATTATTCTTCTTATTATTTTATTATTATTATTATTATTATTGTTATTATTATTATTGTTATTATTATTATTATTATTATTATTATTATTATTATTATTATTATTATTATTATTAGTCATAACCATTATTATTGTTATTCAAATAAGTAGTAGAAGAAGAAGAAGAAGAAGTAATTAGAAAAAGTAGAGGTAGTAGTCGTTGTCGTAGTCTTCTTAGTAGTCGTAGTAGTAGTAGTAGCAGCAACAGCAGCAGTAGCAATAGCAGTAACAGTAGCAGTAGAAGTAGTATTCGCAGTCGTCGTCGTAGTCACAGTCGTAGTAGTAGTAGTCGTAGAAGTAGTAGTTGTAGTAATAGTAGTAGTAGTAGTAGTAGTAGTAGTAGTAGTAGTAGTAGTAGTAGTAGTAGTAGTAGTAGTAGTAGTAGTAGTAGTAGTACAACTTCAACGTCTACTACCACTACTACTACTGCTGCTGCTGCTACTACTACGTATACTACGTATACTACTACTACTACTACTATTACTACTACTACTACTACTACTACTACTACTACTACTACTACTACTACTACTACTACTACTACTACTACTACTACTACTACTACTACTACTACTATTACTACTACTACTACTACTACAACAACTGCTACTACTACTATTACTACTACTTCTACTACTACTACTGCTACTACTACTACTACTACTACAACTACCACTACTACTACTACTACTACTACTACTACTACTACTACTACTACTACTACTACTACTACTTCTACTACTACTACTACTTCTACTACTACTACAACTACTACTTCTACTACTAGTAGTAGTAGTAGAAGTAGTAGTAGAAGTAGTAGTAGAAGTAGTAGTAGCAGCAGCAGCAGCAGTAGTAGTAGTAGTAGTAGTAGTAGTAGTAGTAGTAGTAGTAGTAGTAGTAGTAGTAGTAGTAGTAGTAGTAGTAGTAGTTGTTGTTGTTGTTGTTGTTTGGAAAGCAATAGATCGGCAACAAATTTAAAAAGTTTGTACATTATTTGCAATTCTAGCAACTGCAGATTCCCTTATAGCACAAGCTAAGTCGTAATAATATATTAATTTGTTACACTATTAATTGCTATAATTGCTTACTATGTTGATATGTAGTATTTATGGTTGTAGCTTCTATTGCTGCTGTAATATTAACCCATTTATGCCTAGTGGACTCTCCCATCCTTCATAATTGGATAAATTTATTTCCAAAATAAGGGATGTCTAGTATATTTATTTTATTTTAAGAAAATTTCTTACAGTAATTCCTTTAAGCAAACAGCGCATACCCAGATGAGACGCCGTTTGCCAATGCCCTTTTTTTTGAATGGGTTAAATTAATGGTGGCCAGGTTTCGTGGTATAGTACCATCAAGTTCTTGAATACTCAACAAAACACTTTCGGCAAAATGAAATGCACCAAAATCTAAGGGGAAGAGATAGCAACAACCGGATCTAGTTGTCTACTTAATCCGATACATCGGAAACAAGCGTTCCATCAGTGAAAGACAGCCGGGTCGGAAATAGAGACTGGTCACGCAATAAAGTGACCGTTCACTTCCCTCTTCAACCGAGTGTTGTGTTTCTTCGTAACTAGCTAACGGACGATTGGTCGGGCTCTGATTCGAGTCCATTTTTGGCGAAAATATGCACTGTTTGAACAAAATGTAGGAGGCATATATATCGCCCTTTTTTAAGCCAGGAGGGCATGAAGCATATGTGGTGGAAAGTCGTATATAACCTCATAGCTTTAAAACAGACGAGTTTGATTCCAACTTTGACACGGCTTATGCTTAGTTTTTAATATTAAAATTCGAAAGAACATTGGTGTACAGATAATCGGAAAGAACAAATGACGTTTCAAAAATGCAAATGTGCCGTGCTCTGTGAAAAAAGGAGTTAATTCATGTGCGTTAAGTGCCGTCCCAGATTAGAGTGTGCAGTCCGCACAAGCTAGTCAGGGACCACACTTTCTGCTTGTATGATATTTTTCGTTTCAAGAAAGTCTCTTCTTAGCAAAAATTTAGTTTAGGAGGAAAGTGTCGTCCCTGATAAGCCTGTGTGGACTGCACAGGCTAATTTCGGCGGCCACTTTGCGCTCGTGAATTAACCCCCTTCATACAGAGCACGGCTCAATAATTTAATAGGCGATCTTGTATTTTATCAAATCGATGTTCAACAGATGCTTTTTTACCCTTCTTTCGACATAAAACAACACTAATATGCGATAATTGTTATATTGAACTGTTAAACCATTTTTGCCTAGCGTCTAGCAAAAATGGCATTGGCAAACAGCATAGACAAAGATGAGACGCCGCATGATGCGGCGTCTCCTCGTGGTCTGCGCTGTTTGCTTAAAGGAATTTCTGTAAGTTATATTCTAAATATAGAAATAAAATTACTAGACATCCCTAATTTTGGAAATAAATTGATCCAATTAAGAAGGATGGGAGAGTACACTAGGCGTAAATGGTTTAATAATTGAGAAAATAAACGCACATGTGGTCCGTTATTTTCGAACAAGTTGAAGTATTTGCAAATATGCACCGGTCAGTTGATTGCGGTTAGCCTGGTAACAAGGTAGAGACACCAGATCGTCTATCGCTTTAATCGAGAATATTATCTTGATTGTGTGACATTCATAACATTCATTACTATTTCTAGTGATAATGTAACTGTAGAAGTATATCGGTACTGACACATGTTGCTACATGGTAGTAGCAGTAGTATCATAGGCAGTAGAACATTAAGAAATAGCAGTAGTAGCACTGGTTGCTGATGTTGTTGTTGTTGCTGTAGTAGTAGAAGTAGTTGTTTTTGATAAAGTTGCTGCTGTTGTTGCATAAAAAGTAGTAGCAGTAGTAGTAGTAGTAGTAGTAGTAGTAGTAGAAGTAGTAGAAGAAGAAGAAGTAATTGTTGTTGTTATGGTAGTGGTAGTGTTCACAATATGTAATGTAACAAATAATAACATGATTTTCATATTTTCGCGCTTTCTTTTAAACTTTAAGGTGGCATTCATACGTTGTCGTTTTTTTAAACGTTCGGAATGTTTATGCCTATCTCTCACCATTATTTAACCCTTGCAATACAAAATGATATGCCATTTTGATCCTTGATTTTATCGCGCTAAACTTTGAGCAAATAAATGTTGAAATTATTGTTCCAGATGTAATTCAATCCTGTATTATCAAACAATCTTACTACAGAAATATCTCATTGACATAAAAATATATTACTTTTCTGCCGAAAGGTCATGACTTAACCTTTTGCCGACATTAGGATATTAAGAGGTACACTTTTCTAATACGATATGTTTAGTTAAGCGTATCAATATGCAAGCGCAGTGCTTATTCGTTGTTAGATTTATTGATACTATTGAAACCTTATCAAAATTTTGGAGTCAAATGAAGTTTGACATTGAATAATGTATATTTCATCAATAGATAGTATTCGTATGAATATATAAACAAAAAACTTCGACGACATTGTGTTTAAACATTAAATAACCCATGAACTTTGGGTTCAAAAAGTTCGTTTTATTTTTGCGCGTTACGAATTCTTTGATACAAGTTTTTAAGAAGACGTTATTCAACCGAAACTGTACTTGAAATATTAGAAAGTATACTGAAAATGTTGAAGAGCGACTCAAACAAAACCCTTAAATAAAACAGGTAGAAGGAATAACCCAACAGATAACGACCGGGGTTGTTGATAAGCAATTTGGGATCTTTTTTCGTTTTATTTTCGAGCGTGCATTCCATTGAATGGTCCACTGTAGCTAAGAAGAATGATTATTTGACTTTATCGCGATACCTTTGCTGTCAGATAATTATATGTCATGAAAAAAAAATAAAAAAATATATTTCCGATAAATAATGTATTTTCCATTTTGTTGTGAATATTTGTAAGTTGCTGTACGTTGAGAACATTAGTTGTTTTTAAGATAATCATAAAGACAAACGTTCTCGTGCCATACAATTACAATACAATACTTGAAATAAATCAAGTTATTTTTCCATATTGTCAAACTTAATGTGTTTGATGGTTGAATCGTTTTTTAAAAAGTGTGTAAAAAAATATTTTACAATTCGCATTACTTTTTTTGTAAAGTGTTTAAATGTAAGTTAACCTATGAAGGGATTAGCTCGATTTTTAAATAGACCTGGGGCCGTATTCCAGTAGCTTCTTAAGTTTAAGTTATTTCTTAAATTAATTTCTTAAGTTGAATTTGAAATGTCAAAAACAAAACATGAGACGCTTAGTATTTCTCTTTAAGAAATTCCTTTAAGAGTTAAAGGAAGTTAACTTAATTTTTAATATATGAGAAAAAAATACACAGAGTAAAGAAATTTATTAAGTTTATGAAGCTACCAGAATTTAACTTAAGTGAAATCTTATATTTAAAGATAAAATGGCGGAGATAAGAAAAAAAATATGGCGCAATATTTCAACTTAAATTATTTTTTAACTTAAGAAGCTACTGGAATACGGCCCCAGGTCTATTTAAAAATCGAGCTAATCCCTCATCAGAACGACAATGGGTTTAACCAACAAATGGCTATAATGCAGTAAGTGTTGCGTTTAAAACATCATTTGATAAACATGTATGTAATTTAAAGGAGAACGTTATTCTAGTATGCGCTTCTTAGGTTCAAGATTAAGTTCTGCATTGTTTTTAGTAGTTTTTCCACGTTTTTTTTGTTACGTGCCTATATGGATAACAGTGCTTATCATGTTAACATTATGAATATCTTATAATTAAAAAGAGCTGAAGCAGACCAACAAATTCGTTCATTTTAATAGCGTATCTTCCTGAATGGGTTCCGATGCATTACATTTAATGAATTGGATACATTTTATTATTACTGTGTTTAACAGATGGATTGGCAATAAAGTGGTAGCAATGCGGATCGTTATAAGCGGCCAACATGTGCGTTAACGTTTATTAGACGATGACTGTTATTACGAGCAATATTGTCTTCTGACGGAGCGAGCGTTAGAAGTTTGGCTTGTGATGTTGGTGATTATCACAACGCTGGATGATTATGAAAAAACATCAAAACAGAACTTATTTTCGAATATGAGAAACATTCGTTACGTAGACCCATTTAATTTGTTGAATACTAACTGCTGAAACTGTGAAAGGTAATGATAAAAATTGAGCCTCCTCATGCGAATGGTAGATTCTGACCAACCAACCAAGATGGTCTGGAGATACGCTTATCGCATATGGCATAATACCCCATTTCGCACGACACGGCCCAATGAAAAGCGTATCTCCAGACCAGCTTGATTGGTCAGCGGCTACCTTGTCAGATATTGATACCACACAACCATGCGCGACTTTAACCCTTTGCATGCTGGGAAATTTGTCGTCTGCTAAAATGTCGTCTGCTGAATTTCTAAAATTAGCATTTTCTTCGACTTTTTTTCAAAGAATACTATCAGCATAGCAAACAGTTTGGATCCTGATTCTGTGGCGTCTCATCTGGATCCAAACTGTTTGCAAAGGCCATTAAAATCCGGTTCCAGCGCTCAAAGGGTTAAAACCAGACGGTGCGAGTACGCTCTATACACCGATTTTCACATGAAGGGGCTTATGCTTAAAATGTTTACACAATGATTACTGAGCATGATCAAATTTGAAAAGAAATTTGCAATTATACAACGTACAATATAGACAAATCAGAATATTATATGATTTAACTAGGTATTTAAAAACCGGGGTTAGAAGCTCAGTTGGTATTAATCATGGGTTAGAATCTCAGCCAAGTAACATATGTCGCTAGGGGCCTGTGTAATGAACTACTTTATTAAGTCACGATCCCCTAAAACCAAGTTCAAGCTGGATTGCCATCTACAGTATTTACACTTTTACTGGCAAACAATTAAATTAGGATAGTATCGACCATGAAAATAATAACTTAAATAAATGACCAACGTGACTGGCCACTGTAAAAAAACAACACGTTAAAATGTTCAACTAACAAAATTAAGAGATGTCTTTGCCTGCAGCGTGTATCGATAGACGGTCGCACTACGACGTAAATACACGCAATTCTAAAAGATCAATAAAACAAAGTTTGCCTAAAACTCTCTTTTCTTCAACGTGGAAGGTTAAACCAATGTTCTTCGTCTTCTTCGCTTTCAAATATACGCAGTTTATCCTTCGTTTCTATTCGTACATGCAACAGAGAATAGAGTGCACATAACATGCACAGTCACTGTGTCATAATTACGTTTTGCCATGGATGAATGATCAAAATTGTTTTTCAGAAACATATTATATATACATATGGGTCGTGCTCTGTGAAAAGAGGGTTTAATGCATGTGCGTAAAGTGTCGTCCCAGATTAGACTGTGCAGTGCGCAAAGGCTTATCAGGGACGACACTTTCCACTTTTTAGGTATTTTTCGATTAAATAATGTCTTTTCATAGCAAAAATCCAGTTAAGGCGGAAAGGGTCGTCCTTGCACATGCTAATCTGGGACGCTGGGACGACTCTTTACGCACATTCATTAAACCCCCTTTTCACAGACCACGGCACATAGGTATCCTACATCAAACCACCGCGCACCTCCCAAACAGTCTGGCATTATGTATCAAATACGAAACCGTTTGCATTTAGCTGTCTCCTAATGACAAACACGGACTGCTTTGTAAAACAAACATCAGCCACACACGAATAGAATACGCATGCGTAGCTTCTGAAAGAAAACTGTGTCGCCCTCAGAAAAATAGGGGTTTGAAGCATGTGCATAAATTATCGTTGCGTATTATCCTGTGCATGGCGCACAGGCTAATCATGGAGCACAGGCTAATCATGGCGCACAGGCTAATCATGGAGCACAGGCTAATCATGGCGCACATGCTAATCATGGAGCACAGGCTAATCATGGAGCACAGGCTAATCATGGAGCACAGGCTAATCATGGAGCACAGGCTAATCATGGAGCACAGGCTAATCATGGCGCACAGGCTAATCATGGAGCACAGGCTAATCATGGAGCACAGGCTAATCATGGCGCACAGGCTAATCATGGCGCACAGGCTAATCATGGAGCACAGGCTAATCATGGCGCACAGGCTAATCATGGCGCACAGGCTAATCATGGAGCACAGGCTAATCATGGCGCACAGGCTAATCATGGCGCACAGGCTAATCATGGCGCACAGGCTAATCATGGCGCACAGGCTAATCATGGAGCACAGGCTAATCATGGAGCACAGGCTAATCATGGCGCACAGGCTAATCATGGAGCACAGGCTAATCATGGCGCACAGGCTAATCATGGCGCACAGGGTAATCATGGCGCACAGGCTAATCATGGCGCACAGGCTAATCATGGAGCACAGGCTAATCATGGAGCACAGGCTAATCATGGAGCACAGGCTAATCATGGAGCACAGGCTAATCAGGGACGCCACTCGACGCTTCAACTGGATTTGCGCTAAAACAAACTTCTTTTTTTATAAAAAGACAATACAAGCGGAAAGTTCCGTTCTTGATTAGCCCGTGTGAACATCACGGGCTAAGCTGAGACGACCCTTTACGCACATGCGTTTAGCCCCGCTTTCATAGAACGCAGCTAGTGGTTTTGCTGACAAGAGCCACAAATAGTCAACTGTGTTTCATATTAACGTAAACACGTTTTTGTTCTGAGTTTTGCACAAAAATGCAACAATTATAGAGTTCGTCCTTTGTCCATATGACACAAACACTTAATTTTTGAGTGAGCCTGTATGTTTAACCCATTTATGCCTAGTGGACTCTCCCATCCTTCTAAATTGGATCAATTTATTTCCAAAATTAGGGGTGTCAAGAATATTTTTTTCTATATTTAGAATTCCATAAAGAAATTTATTTAAGCAAACAGCGCAGACCCAGATGAGACGCCGCATTATGCGGCGTCTCATCTGGGTCGACGCTGTTTGCAATGTCCTTTTTTCAGGACGCTAGGCATGAATGGGTTAAGAAGGGGCAATTTCACCATACCATGTAACTGAAAACTTTCCCTTAGCAAGATTTCAGGATAAAACAACAGATCGGAACCATTTAAATGTCAGTCTGAAGTATGGCTCCGTTGTAAAGTGTGTGTTACAAAAACGATCATTTTTTTATAAATGATATTTACAAACCATTTGTGTGCGCAAAACAAACACCAACCGTTTGGACACAAAACTACCGGTAGTATGACAAAATAAAAACAAATACAGGTTCAATGCAAATGCAAAACGTTTTTTTTAAAATAGACACTGGCATAACACAGATTGAAAGTTGAACTATTAACCCATGTATGCCTAGTGGACTCTCCCATCCTTCTAAGTTGGATCAATTTATTTCCAAAATTAGGGATGTCTAGTATGTTTTTTCTATATTTATAATATTTCTAACAGAAATTCTTTTAAGCAAACAGCGCAGACCCAGATGAGACGCCGCATCATGCGGCGTCTCATCTGGGTCTACGCTGTTTGCCAAGTCCTTTTTTCTAGACGCTAGGCATGAATGGGTTAATATCAATTTATATGTCGCTTGATAACGCAACTCGTGTGTTTTTGAAGATAATCTATATATTATGAAAATACTCTCTGAAACTCTTAGAAGGGACTCTTTGGCGTGTCACCCGATATTGGTCTTAGCATCGGGCGTATGTGTGCATTCAAACTTAAAGATAATCGTTGTTAGAGTAACAAGTTCTCATGTGTAGTAATACGACTACAATAGTGGTAATCCTAATTTACACTACTCGTAACAACAATGTGTAAATGAGAATCTAGCTTAACCTCATGCATTGCACATATTTAATCATAAAAATAATACACTGGCATTATGATTTGTCTTGTATTTAATCTTTAATGTTTTAAATGGTCTTATTGGCTTCCCCGGGTTTCGAACCCAGTTTTCTGAAAAGCAAATCTTGCGCGCTTCCTGTGCGACACGGCATAAAGTATTCAGATATTACAGCGAAACATACACGCTACATACTAGCACGCAACGTAATTTCAAAATTATCGAGCAAATCGTAACTAACGCTTTATTATTTTATCGTTTTCGAATGATAATTAGCCATAAACAAACCAATATTTTAAACTTTGTTTCGTTGTTTCGCTCGTTTGAAAATACGTTGTTTTAATGTGTGCATTTTTCTTTGAAAGTATGGCAGTTATTTAGAAAATTTAAATTTTACCAAACCGTAAACTTAAGTCTCTTTAATGAAATCTCAACCTAAAATATTAAAAGTGAATCGTTTATAATTCCAAACTATACCTTACATTCTGATATTACTCTAAACAATCTACTGAAAAATAGTGTGTCCTATAACGAAATTGACAGTTGCATCTCTTATAAAAATAAACGAACGTATCATAATATTTACTGAGTAGATGGCTACTGTTTACACGAGCGGATCTTTTTTTGATACGTGGTTGTGAATCTCACCTTGAAAGAGACGTTACAGCTTGACTTCTACAGATGTCGGTCGTCAATGTCACGTTGCTATTGTAAAACACGTGCCAACAGTGAACTCAGAAGAACTTTGAACTTTAACCCACGTATGCCTAGTGCACTCTCCCATCCTTCTAAATTGGATCAATTTATTTTCAAAATTAGGGATGTCTAGTATATTTATTTCTTTATTTAGAATATTTCTTACAGAAATTCCTTAAAGCAAACAGTGCAGACCTAGATGAGACGCCGCATCATGCGGCGTCTCATCTGGGTCTACGCTATTTGCCAAGGCCTTTTTTCTAGACGCTAGGCATACATGGGTTAAAATGCGTCGGGTTCTGGGAAAACGGGGTTTAATGCATATGCGTAAAGTGTCGACACATATAAGCTTGTTGCGTCCGCACAGGCTAATCATCGGCGATACTTTCGGCTTGTATCGTATTTTTCGTTTAAATCAAGTTTTTTCGAAAATCATGTTTAAGCGTAAAAGGTTGGCCCTGATAATCCTGTGTGGATTTCACAGGCTAATCTGGGACGACACGTAACGCACATGCATTTAGCCCCGTTTCCCCAGAGCGCAGCGGTAAGAATATTAAACTTATAATACATTCAACAAAATTTACAAATTGACATGTGGAAATATACATATAACTCATCAAATGATATGTTGTGTTTTAATGTATCTGTACATGGACGCATAACAGCTAGAATTATATGCAATAATTATTCAGTTATGCATAGATGCGTCCATAATAATATGAAGATATTGGGTGGAAAATATTTTTGTTTACATGATGGTGTAGTTTCGAAAATTTACATAATATTGTGTAAGAAATGTTGCATTGTGTACGAAAATTTACTTTGTATTCCGTATGCAATGTTTGGCATGTATTAATACGAGCTATCATCGGACCCAGTCAAATATCTGCACGGAAGTTGATAACCTCGCGGCTCCGGGATGCACAAAGGTTAACCCATTTATGCCTAGTGGACTCTCCCATCCTTCTAAATTGGATCAATTTTTTTTCAAAATTAGGGATGTCTAGTATATTTATTTCTATATTTAGAATATTTGTTACAGAAATTCCTTTAAGCAAACAGCGCATACCCTGATGAGACGTCGGACCTTGCGGCGTCTCATCTTGGTCTACGGTGTTTGCCAAGGCCTTTTTTCTAGACGCTGGGCATTCATGGGTTAACTTATACACATGTGTTATCGTTGTACACGCATTTTGTAAAACAACTAAAACACCGTGTTTTAAGTCGATTGAATGTGTTGCTAACCAAATAGTGCCTGCTAGATATTAACCACAACATATCTATTGAGCTTGACCGAACGAACAGAACACCCAGATGTATAAAATATTTATAAATTACAAAATATATCATGTTGATATTTGGAATCATATTTATTAGTTTTTAATTGACAGACAAAATAGGCATTCGCTAAGGCAGGTTATCAGTTTAGTAAAAGATCTTTCACTTTTCGAATCCATGTTAACCCATTTATGCCTAGCGTCTAGAAAAAAGGTCTTGGCAAACAGCGTAGACCCAGATGAGACGCCGCATCAGGGTCAGGGCTGTTTGTTTAACCCATTTATGCCTAGTGGACTCTCCCATCCTTCTAAATTGGATCAATTTATTTCCAAAATTTGGGATGTCTAGTATATTTATTTCAAAATTTAGAATACTTCTTACAGAAATTCTTTTAAGCAAACAGCGCAGACCATAATGCGGCGTCTCATCCGGGTCTACGCTGTTTGCCATGGTCTTCTTTCTAGATGCTAGGCATAAATGGGTTAACGGAATTTATGTAAGAAATATTATATATATAGAAATAAATATACTAGACATCCCTAATTTTGGAAATAAATTGATCCAATTTAGAAGGATGGCAGAGTCCACTAGGCATAAATGGGTTAATTGCTCCGTTGCATATGGTATTCATGTCAGCTGGTGAGGGCGTCCCATTCAAACGAATGCTACAAACATAAAAACGGGCTCCCTGTAGCACAAATGCAGTCACATATGTAACATTTTTTTCATTTTCCAAATGTCTACAAATTATTTCAAATGCATGGCTGACAAGGGAAAATAAAGTTTTCATTATCTTTACTAAAAACTTTGAGCATAACCTGGTAATCTTTCAGTAACTAAATAAGAGATATTGTAACGGCAATTCTTATAAATGTTTTGAAATATTTTCGTTTTTGATCAATCGCGATTATCAGTTGCCAGCACTAAGCGTTTATGCTAAAACTTCATTTCAGGTATTAACGGTGCCTTAGATTGACCTTTTCACAACTGTTTGCAAGTATTAAAGTTTGTCATTAAATGATTTATATTGATAAAGGTAAACATTGGATCTAAATTGCTCCAGTTAAAAACAAGAATAGAATTAAAGAAAGAAAAAATGAAACCCGCCATTGGGCTCGAACCACTGACCCCCGGAGTAAAAGTCTAACGCTTAGACCACTCGACCATTTGTGCTAAAAGAATGCGTTATGTATTTTATACTGTATATAAGCAATCATCGTAGTGTCAAAATATAATGATAACAACAGAACTCTCCAAATTATTAAATCGGGTCGCTTTGCAACGCTTTATAATTTTCATGTTTTAAAATCGTCAAAAGATAATATAATGAATATTTTATAGCATGGCACATGTTTAGTATTACTGTTTCCTCACAAATATCATAACTATAACGAAAATGTGCGAATCTTAAAAAAATTGTTAATGTTGTCAATTCACCAAAACGTGAAAAGGTCTCTTTAACATCGGTTAGCCCAGGGTCATTTTGGCCCACTACAGTTTTACCAGTCATTTGCAACAGTAGTTCCATACTTTACGTGTACGCTCACGTCTGTTAAGTGAATTACCAAGTGGTGGTATTAATTGGAGTGTTGCGGCACAAGGATTCTCATTCCCTTAATTCATTTTTAATTCCATAATAACGGTAGGTTTTTCATTCTTCTAGACGTCTAGGCATTCACGCTTTCCCAATGCAAATACCATTACTGTATCT
Source organism: Dreissena polymorpha (assembly GCF_020536995.1). Lineage (NCBI taxonomy): Eukaryota > Metazoa > Mollusca > Bivalvia > Myida > Dreissenidae > Dreissena > Dreissena polymorpha. The sequence goes on along the minus strand of NC_068362.1, from coordinate 100,034,975 downwards.
AATGAAACATCGCAAATGATAATCACGAATACATGTACTTTAAATCGCGTAGGCTCCAAGTCAAATAAACCCCGCCGAAATGATACTGACAACATTGCGTGAATGGAAAATAAATATATTTTCAAGAAATATGTTAACACGTTATGATCTTTCTCAGATGTTTTGTATGTTATCATGTTTGTTCCTCTCTTTTGATGCTGTACATTTTGTCATTTTCACAACCATTCAACTATAATTCTTCATATGATCATGATCGATTCGTTAACAGGAAGAATCCGTCAATGAAATGATAAATTGATCGTTTGACAATTTGTTACAAGTTCTAACTTAATTTTCTGCTTGATTATTTAAAAAAAAAACGCTAGTCAAACTGATTAATAACCAAAAATGGCAATCTTTATATGGTACCATGTATCAAAAATGTTTACTTCGACGACATTAATAACAAGCACGTTAACGCCGATATCAACACGTTTTCTCGTATTTGCCGTCGATCCAATATTGTGTCGTATTAACCCATTTATGTGTAGTGAACTCCCCTATCCTTCTAAATTGGATCAATTAATGTCCAAAATTTGGGATGTGTAGTATATTTATTTCAAAAATTTAGAATATTTCTAACAAAAATTCCTTTAAGCAAACATCGCAGACCCTGATGAGACGCCGCATCATGCGGCGTCTCATCTGGGTCTACGCTGTGTGCCAAGGCCTTTTTTCTAGACGCTAGGCATAAATGGGTGAACGAATCTGCAAGAACAAATGGGAATTTCCCAAGAGACAACATGTCTTGTGTACATGAAATAATTTAATGTTCAACAGCGCAACATTATTTGCTATTTAAAGCTGATAGGCCGCTTACCGCCATCGTCATTTCTAAGAACTCACCGTCACTCTCTGTGATTAACCATAAGTCAACGAAGATCCCTAGTATGGCGATGTCGAGGCAATTTGCAAGTAAATGTGCAATCTGTAAAAAGTTCACCGACAGTATTGTGATCCATACTCTCTGGTTTTGTGAAGAAAAAAACAGAGTGACTGGGCACTGCAAATTTATGATATTTATTATTCTTCCAGTAATGACAATAAGTATACATCTAGTGTGTCTTGCATTACCCCCCGTTCTCACATAGCTGCGACTTTACGACGATCATCCCGATCAAGCCAAGATCTGAAAAAAGGATCGAGGCCGATCTGTGTATAAATCGAGCAATTTGGAAAATTATGGTCTTCATTTCGACCGTTCTACGATGCCCCTACGTCAAACGCTTACTGCGTTTACTGCCGCGACATTCAAGATCATACAACGACACTACGCAGAGCCTTTACTGCGCTTTTACTACGATTATGAAGATCTCTCCACGATGCTTCCGCGCTGCCTGTAAGGATAACGGTGCTTTTACTACGCTTTTTTTACGACTTTACACCGATTCTTGTTGGCCACGATCCCGCGACGCTTGTTTTGAGCATGTTTAAAATAAGCGTGGCGAGAGCGTAGAGCTATCCGATCATTAAGACTCTACCGCTATCATACTGCGCTTATTAAGACTCCACTACGTTTCTCCTGCGATTTGTCACGATCTGCCACATTTTTTTAGCCATGCTTTGATCGTAGTCGAAGCGATGTCTATGTGTGAACGGGGGTAAAAAGTAACATTAGATGACTTTTTTATCAATTTCGTTTTACTCAAACTCATATGTGATTTGTTTTATCTTGATTATGATACATTTGCTTAAAATCGCATATAATATTTTGTAATAGTATGATTTTTTTTATATATTTATTAATGATTACATATTTTGTAAATCATGCCTATCTTTCTCTGTTAAACATGCTTTGTGATTAATGATTATTGTACTATGTTGTTCGAATCTTCGATATCGGAGGAAATAAAGAATATATATATTTATTCTAGTGTTTGTTTCATCAACGATTTGTCTGTTTTGAAAATGTAAAAAAGAGCTTTCATCATCGCTTTAATGTATGGTTTGTAACAAATAACGAATCATTCCATAAATGCATGAGTCGAGATAAATGAATCGTTCTAACTTATTACGGGTACAGTTGACACATATATATTACGTCTTTGACATGTTTATTGCTCGAAAAATGTGTAAGAACTGAATGTATCATAAAATTAATGTTGCAAGTAGTGTATGGAATGTAAGACGTTTAATAAATTCGTGGTACGATAAATTCACAGGCGGTCCATACACAGATGTAAATGTATTTTTTTTATAAATGAGCCGCGGTCTGTGAAAAGGGGGTTTTATGCATGTGGGTAAAGTGTCGTCCAGGATTAGCCTGTGAAGTCCGCACAGGCTAATCAGGGACGACCCTTTTCGCCTTAACTGGATTTTTGCTAAGAAGAGACTTTATTGAAACAAAAAAAAATATCATAAAAGCGGTTAGTGTCACCCCGATTAGCCTGTGCGGACTGCACAGGCTAATCTGGGACGACACTTTACGCACATGCATTAAACCCATTTTTCACAGAGCACGGCACAAATGTATATAGTTTTTCCTCATATCTGTTTCACTTTTACGGAACAGTTTCCGACTTTGAATTCTTTTAACAACGTTTCCCTGGTTTGAAAATATATTTGTTACTTATAATCCAATCATGAATATACACATTGAATACGCAAAGTCATAATTTTAACGGCGGAAAGTTTGATGCTTTTTTTAAGACAAACGATTATAATATATTACTTCCAAGTTGAAAAATGTTTATCGATTAAGTGTTTTGGGAAACCATTATCACAGCAAATTAAATATGCCATTTATTATTTTTCTTTTACAAAAGCGTGTTTCTATTCAAACTTAGCAACCATGCCTTAAAGCTACAATTAAAACAAAGTATCATCTAATAACTTGTAGTTAAAGGGAACCTTTCACGTTTCGGTAAATTGACAAAATTAATAAAAATTGTTTCAGATTTGCAAATTTTCCTGGTAGTTATGATATGTTTTAGGAAACAGTAATACTGAACATTTACCATGCTCAAAAATATCCATTTTAGGTATCTTTTGACGATTTAAAAACCTGAACATATTTAAGCGGGTGCAACGCGAAACGATTGAATAATTTGGAGACTTCTGTTGTTGTCGTTATAGTTTGTGACACTACGAGGATTGCTTATATAAAATATTATAATGCCGCCCTTCGAAGAAGAGGGGGAATATTATTTTCCACATGTCGGTCCGTCGGTCGGTCTGTCGGTCTGTCGGTCGTTCGGTCCGTCCACCAAATGGTTTCCGGATGATAACTCAAGAAGGCTTAAGCCTAGGATCATGAAACTTCATATGTACATTGATCTTGACTGGCAGATGACCCCTATTGATTTTCAGGTCACTAGGTCAAAGGTCAAGATCACAGTGACTCGAAACAGTAAAATGGTTTCCGGATGATAACTCAAGAACGCTTAAGCCTAGGGTCATGAAACTTCATAGCTACATTGATTTTGTCTTGCAGATAACCCCTATTGATTTTCATGTCAATAGGTCAAATGTCAAGGTCACAGGGACTCGAAACAGTAAAATGTTTTCCGGATGTTAACTAAAGAATGCTTAGGCCTAGGATCATGAAACTTTATCATAACTGGCAGATGACCCCTATTGATTTTCATGTCACTAGTTTGATTGTATTCTTGTTTTTTACTGTAGCTTTTTAGATCCAATGCTTACACTTATCAATGTAAAGTATTTAATGACAAACTTCAATACATGCCAAAACCTATAAAACGGTCCCTTTAACGCTGCAATATCAATATAGCACTAGTATTCGACTTGCAATTCTGCATTTAACCCATTTATGCCATACGTCAATACCTTGGCAAACAGCGTAGGGCCAGATGAGACGCCGCATGATGCGGCGTCTAATCTGGGTCTGCGTTGTTTGCTGAAAGAAATTTATGTAAGAAATATTCTAAATATAGAAATAAATATACTAGACATCCCTAATTTTGGAAATAAATTGATCCAATTTAGAAGGATGGGAGAGTACACTAGGTATAAATGGGTTAAACCATGCCAACGATTTCAATTCATTATAATCATCCACCCTTTTGATAAAAACAGACATCACAAGCTCTACTTCTAACGCTCGTCCCGTTGGAAGACAATATTGCTTGTAATAACAACCATCTTCCAATAAACGTTAAAACACATGTTGGCCGCTGATAAAGATCCGCATTTCTCCGACTTTATTGCCAATCCATCTGTTAAACACGGGAATAATCAAATGTATCAAGTTAATTTGAGTACGCGAAGGAATCTGTAAGTTGCAGTACCAAAATGTATTTTAGAAAATAAGTTTTTTTACCATCATGCAAAACAGTATACGTATTACCAAGATACGGGTACATTGTTTTGTGGAGTATGTAGTAAAGGTCAATGTCAAGGGTACTGAAAATTTGCGACACTACTGAAATAAAAACACTTATCCACGAAGCTACGAACATTTGAGTTGCGTTCTGAGAAAACTGGGCTTAATGCATGTGCGTAAAGTGCAGTCCGCACAGGCTAATCAGGGACGGCACTTTCCGCTTTTATGGTATTTTTAGTTTCAAGGAAGTCCCTCCTTACCGAAAATCACGTTTATGCGGAACGTGTCGTCTCTGATTAGCCTGTGCGGACTGCACAGCTTAATCTGGTATGACACTTTACGCACATGTATTCAGCCCAGTTTTCTCAGAACAAGGCTCAAAAATGCTCGAAAGACACTGTAATGCAATATACGCAAGGGTGCAAACTTCATGCTACATGTACGGCGTGAATAGAAACCCTTACTTCCGATTGTGATCTCCCCATTCTGAAAACTCTCCAAAGGTCGTGTAACTCTGTAAGCTTAGACAGGAAAAATATTATCTGAGAGTCATATGCTGACATGTTTTGCTATTTTGATAATGTTTCTGTTGTATAACCCATTTATGCCTAGTGGACTCTTCCACCATTCTAAATTGGATCAATTAATTTCCAAAATTATAGATGTCTAGTATATTTATTTCTATATGTAGAATATTTCTTACAGAAATTCCTTTAAGCAAACAGAGCAGACCCAGATGAGACGCCGCATTATGCGGCGTTTCATCTGGGTCTACGCTGTTTGCCAAGACCTTTTTTTTTAGACGCTAGGCATAAATAGGTTAATTATTGCTTTGTTTCGAATACTACACTTGTTATATAACGAGCGGATGCATATGCACAGTATTTCGTCCGGTTGATTTGCTCATTACACATCTCATTCCGCCATGATTGTCTTGAAATGGGAATGAAATTTAACACTTTGTTATATACGAAGATTGCAAAACTTCGTCTTATTATATCACAGTCCGGTACACTTTAATAATAGTTCTGGTTTCAAAATATAAATGAAATCCTGCGCAAGTAGACGTTTCTAAGGTCGTAGAAATAATCGAATGGCCAAGTATTAAAGCGAGATTATACGATTTGTTATATGTGTTAAATTGGAATATATTGATAAAATATGCTACAATAACACAAAATAGGCAAGAAAATATACATTGAAGACGAATTTCATAAAATGCAGCAAAGACAAATTAGCGTCAAAGCCGATTGTGACGAAGATATTTCGTACATATTTTCCTACAATAACCGAAGCATTCGTCTTTTTAGTTAGTGTTCGTGTGTCGTATGAATAGATATCGTTGCATGAATTTAAAATGAACCGTTTAACTTAATTTAGATTCACATCGTACATGCATGATTTACATGCTGGCGAATTCGACCGTACAGACATTTTCGATTTCAGAATTAAATATCTGGCTTATTTCGCATTTTTCGACACATATTTTTCTTAACTTTTATTTTAATTTATATTGAAATATATGTTAAATAAGTTTTTACACATTTTATATGAATTCATAAATACAAAATCGTATAATCGCGCTTTAACCAGAACGTCTATATAGTTTTTTACCACAATTGAATATGGCTTGGTCTTTTGAAGCAAACAGCATTGTGACTGATTTCAAGCCTAATCATAGACTTAGACTCGTCAGAATTTTTATTCTAGCAACTAATGGGTATAAAACATATCTGAATTCATTCTGCAATGTTTTTTCACAAAGATAAACCACGACCCCTCATGATTCAGGTCCATACGTATAGGTCAAGGTCATAATAAAGTGTCAAAACTTTACTGATGGTATTCGTTCATTGGTTCTTGTCGCACTCAGTGAATACAAGTAATTTCGGAAAAATATCATTTAAATATTGCTACTCCAATATGTTAATATTGACTTCAAGGTCTATAGACTAAAGTGATATTATGGGCATTTTTCACTGTTGAATTGAGCTGAAAAGAATTAACAGGTCAAACGAGTTAGTTAAAATGTGATAACTGACTAATTATCTCCAATTCATATTGCTACCAGTTATTTATTGGCGTCGCCCTGGAGGGCGGCGACTAGTATGTAATGCATTTTTTTCGGTTATGGGAGGAGAAGTTATTTTACGGATCAATGTATACATTTTTGTTTTAAAAATATATTGCATAGTGGTGATTTTTTGTGTAAATTAGTGTAAATAAGTACTGTTTTGTGTCTATTACATTTATTACAACATGTATTGCCAATAATGCAAAGCTAATTATTTTAATTAATAACTGATTCACAACTGATCACAGGGGAAAGATCACAGGGACTGGGCAAATACGCGAAACTTTCTGGTTTTGTATAAAAACAAATGATGTTTTGTATAAAAACAAAACATAATCAAAATATATTTATTTTTGTGGTTTTTCTAATTTGCTTATTTAGTGGAGAATCAATGTAGTACGATATCTGACGACCTATCGCGCAAGCAAGTTTATTGGAAGGCGTAGTGGTACGAAAACGTACAATGTATTAGTTTATTAATAGACATATAATAACGATCGCTATACACAACTTCACCAAATAGCAGTTTATAAGTGAATGTCAGCCGGAATAGCTCAGTTCGAAGAGCGTTAGACTAAAGTTGTTTACGCAACAGTCATCTAAAGGCCCCCGGTTCAATCCCGGGTTCCGGCACGAACGGAACAGTTCGGCGGCTGACAATTTTTTTCAGTCAGGTTAATAAATATAATAAAGCTTTATTTTATGTAGTCATTTTAAAATCCATTTATCTACAATTGGACATTTTTATTAAAGTTAATGGATGCAACGTGGTGACAACGTTAATTAAAATTTCTTACATCACTTCAATATTTTATTAAAAAAAATACACGTGTTTTATATAAACAAATAAATGCAAACAACACATCTATTATCCATGTATTTGTATGGTTGTCTATCATAGGCCTATCCGTACCACATATAGAGCGCGAAGCGCGACACGTATTATTGATTGTAACAATGAGTTGCGATAAAGGAAGCAGCCGCTTATCAAGGAGGAGCTGTGTCCCAGCAACCCGTTTCCCTAGAGTCAAGCACTCCTCGAAGTTTTTTTTAAGAACCACATATAGAGCGCGAAGCGCGACACGTATAACTATCCAGGTGGTATGGGCCCTTTAGCATTATCCGACCATTACGTCAATAGTTATCTTCCTTAGAATTGGAGAAAATTTGAAATCCTTGTTCGAAGTCCAAAATTTTCATCCGTTTTTTTTATCAATGAGGACCCAACCCAAACTCTATATGAGCAACATCGGACCATAAGTCCAGAATTATGTCTCTTTGAATTTTAAATTAAAAGTGAAAACCTGCTTGGTTAGGTGATTATGTCAACATTTTTCATCAGATTCTTTCCAAACTTACAGTGTCTTCATATCAATGAGCATTTTTACCTCATTTAAAATGAGAAACGTCGGGACAATAAGTCCAGAATTTTTTTCTATTAAATTTGACAAAATAAACTATTTCCACTTGTTTAAAAGATTTCACAACTTTCGTCTGAATCTTTCCAAACTTGTTAAGTGTTCTTATATTAGTATTACTCGAACCCTATTGAAAATGATGAATATCGGAGCAATAAATCTATTATGATCTTTAACTGAATTTCAAAGTTTTGTGAAATGCAGCTTCTTTATACAATTTACAGTTTTCATTCAATTTTTGTTTCAAACTTTTACAGTGTTTTCATATCAATGAGTACTCAACCCCTAACGTAAATGAGCAACGTAAGAATAAGTTCAAAATCATCTCCCCTTGAAGTTGAGAAAAATATGAAATAACGCTTACAAGATGAAGCAGATTTTTTAAAACCTACACAGTTCTGTTCCATTAATGAAAACTGCACACGGATGCCAGTAAAAAAAGGAAACCAATGTAAATAAAATGAACTATGAAATATTTGGGGGTTACAACACACAATCATAGATAATGGTTATTTGGGGGTTATGACACATATTCATTAATAATGGTTATTTGGGGGTTATAACACAAAATCATAGATAATGGTTATACCAGTATCTTTTTCTATTTTGTTTAAAATAATCGGCCAATATATTAATATTTACTGAAGAAAAAAAATCGTTCCATGCAACTTCATTGAGTGCCTTTTTCACTGAAATTCCCGACGCCCTTTGATGCTTTGCATCAATACTTATCTTGTACAAATATATATCACATTCGATATTTTAAATGACTCACCCAGTCCTCTAAGCCGAGCGGAACTGTCTTTTTATTAGGATCGGAGTTAGTGTTCGCGTGTCGTATGAAAGAATCTGCACTAAAACTAAATTTAGATTCGCATCGTACATAGAATCATTTCTGTCGCCAGTTGTCAAAACGAAAGTACGGTTGATATTCAAATGCATTATTTTTCTCTTTCGGGGATATTGATTTTAGTATGTTGATGAAAAATAAGTGTATATGAAGTGAAAACACCAAAAGTAAACAACGGTTGCGACAGACACCTATAAACATAGCATATATGTTAGATGTCAATAATATCACTTTAACCCATTTATGCCTAGCGTCTATAAAAAAGGCCTTTGCAAACAGCGCAGACCCAGATGAGACGCCGCATGACGCGGCGTCTCATCAGGGTCTGCGCTGTTTGCTTAAAGGAATTTCTGTAAGAAATATTCTAAATATAGAAATAATATAATAGACATCCCTAATTTTGGAAATAAATTGATCCAATTTAGAAGGATGGGAGAGTCCACTAGGCATAAATGGGTTAATAATGTAAAAAGCGATCACGGGTATGCATGAATTGAGATAATAAATGTCACATTCAGAAAATATTAAACATATAATAAAGTAAGTAACTGTCAATTTTGTTTAATGTAGCGTTTAATGATACTTTTTTGTTAAATATGCATACTTCTGAACTGTTCAGAGTGATAGTTAAAAAGAATTTGCTAAATTTAAATGTGATGTTTCGCATGATTATGCGATTTCATATCAAATCTGTATGAATTACACCAACATTTAAAACTTAATAGCCCAGCGGCCATAGGCTTTGAACCATTGAAAGTGCCTAAATATAAAAGGGCCGTGCTCTATGCAAAGGGGGTTTAATGCATGTGCGTAAACTGTCATCCCAGATTAGCCTGTGCAGTCCGTACGGGCGTATCATGTATTGAAGTGTGTAATTTAAAGCTTTATATCGATAAATGTTTTGATTTAAAAAGCTCTATTAACAACAATAATAAAATTTAAGAAAAAAACACGTAACCTTCAACTGGGCTCAAACCACTGACCCCTGTAGTAAAAGTCTAACGCTTAGACCACTCAGCCATCCGTGTTCATACAATGACTAATGTATTTAATCCTTACAAGCAATCCTCGTAGTATCACAAAATTAAACGACAAAACTCTGCAAATTAATCAATCGTTTCACGTTGCAACGCTTGATACTTTTCAGTTTTTTTAATCGAACAAAGATGCATATAATGGATATTTTAGAGCATGGTAAATGTTCAGTATTACTGTTTCCACACATATATCATACAACAACGAACGTTTGCGAATCTGAAACTCATTTTTTTTATTTTGTCAATTTAGCAAAACGTGAAAAGGTCCCTTAAAAATACTACCTTTAAACGAAAATACCATAAAGCGCAAAGTGTCGTCCCTATTTGACACGTGTGCGGACTAAACAAGCTGATCTGGGACGACACTTTACAGGGGCGGTCCAGGATTTCTGGTTAGGGGGGGGGGGGCGGGGTATTGAAAGATTTGCTGGGGGCAAAGCCCTGCTAGGGGGTTCAGGTTGGCGAAGCCCCCCGGAAGCTCCACGATTTTAGTGATTTTGAAGGCTTTGACAACTACTTCTCGAGCATGTCACGCCTTATGTACGTTCATCAAAGTACCTTCTTACTTTGCTTTGGCGATTTTAGGGGGGGGGGGGGGCGACGCCGCGTCCGCTCCGCCCCACCCCCATGGATCCGCCTATGCTTTACACAGATGATTGACGATGCTGGAACAGCATCGTCTAAGGTATGATAATCATCAAAAAAAAATCACAATGGCGACCTATGTAAAAGACCGAGCCAGTCCGATTGAGATAACTCGACTTTTCTAATCGAAATACCTCGACCTCGTTGATTTTCATTGATAACATTCTCCTAGCAGAGTTGTCGTTCGTGTTTCAACATTCAACAATGGCCGCCCCCATGAGAGTCTCTAGTCAAAACTTTCTTACTGCATAAATTGGCTTGTTTCGCTATTTAGAAGCTGTCATTTATGATATATGAATTATTTATTCACTAAATGTCCGCTAATGACAACAATGGATGGAATTCGAAGGATATATTCGATGTGAATGGATCACTTTCTACAACAATGGTTTCGCCCATGAGAGACTTGATAACACTCGTGTCAAAACTTTCTTACAGCTTAAATCGGCTTGTTTCGCTATTTAGTAATGCAACAATAAATGGAATTCGAGGATATATTCAATGTGAATGAAGCACTTTCTGGATCTCGACAGCTTGACAAGGCAAAAATGGCATACTGATGATACTGGTATTTTTAGTTATCAATTGAGGTCACATTTTGCTTTATAAATTTTGTTCGAGCATTTTGCGACTTATTGAATGGCTATGATACACTATATCAACATGTCATTTGAGATTGCATATCACCAAGCTGTCCTGAAATACAACATTGATTACAAACTCTTTACTCAAATTACTGGTTTGTATCAATTCGTTCTTCTTTCTATTTAACTTTAAGTAGTTGATATTATTATAGTCCAAATAATTAGACGTAATTTACCGTCTAGTCCATGCATATCGACCTCATATTTATAGGAGTAGATATTATGTTAAAGGGGCCTTTTCACAGATTTTGACATGTTTTGAAGTTAGTCATTAAATGCTTTATATTGATAAATGTAAACATTGGATCTTAAAAGCTCCAGTTAAAAATGCAGAATAAAATTCTTTAAAAAAGTAGTCTGCAGCAGGGCTCGAACCAGTGACCCCCTTAGTCCTGCAGTAAAATTGCATTAGCCTGCTCGACTATTCTGCCAAGTATAAATGGTTGGCGTATTTTATACCTAATATAAGCAATCTTCGTAGTTTCACACAATTAAACAACAACAACATAACTCTCCAAATTATTCAATCGTTTCGCGTTGCAACGCTTTATAATCCTTATAATCTTTAAATCGTTAAAAGATGCATATAATGGCTATATTAGACCATGGTAAATGTTCAGTAATACTGTTTCCTAAAAATAACATAACTAAAACGAAAATTTGCGAATCCGATACAACTTTTTTCAATTTTTGTCAATTTACCAAAACGTGAAAAGATCCCTTTAAAGTTAAATGAACTGTGTCTGTATCCCAGTAAAAGAGACATTAAGGCGATTGTGGCCAGTTTAGATCCAGTTCAGCCTGCAGTTGCTTGAAAGCTGTTTCCTTAAGAGAGGTTTTCTGACAATGACAAATAGTTTAATTGGGTACTAATTAGACTGCCATTTTCCTGTGACCTGGCTTATTAAATTCAGAAGCCTGGTAACAGTTTAACGTTAATGTTACCATTGTGTCAGACCAGGGCCTGGAGTTTGAAATCTAGGACATGCATGGTCAGAACATGTCATTTAAGATTATACTTTTTTCAAACACATAAAAATGCATACACATATGAATAGTAAAATGCACTAAGTCATCTGGCATTTGACTTCGGCTGGTGCCTTGTGGTGTTTCGGTTGCAATAGTTTGATGGACTCACTACTTGGATGTGTAGTTACATTATTTACTGTATATCAAACAGTATTTAGCATGAACCAATGATTTTTTCAAACATAAATAATTGATGTAAAATGCTTGAAGGAATAATATTTAAGGTTTAAGAAGGAATTTTCTTTTTGTTGTAAAGGATATCTTTGAAAATGATATTTTTTATTAATTTTTTGGCAACAAGGGGTAACGCATTTAAAACCAATGTAATTAATTTTCTGACAAAAAACTGGTACCATGTATAGCATGAAACAATATTTTGTAAACATTTGTAATTGATGAAAAATAATTGCAAGAATATAATATCTAGGGTCAAATAAAGCATTTATTATTTTTGTTTAATAGGTTACTCTGAAAATTCTATTTTTCATGATTTTTTTTGCAACAAGGGGTTATGAAATTTAAAAAATGTTACTGGATTTTTAGACCAAAACTGGTACTATGATAATACTATGATGCACTTCGCCAAAACATTTATAATTATATTGTTTATTCTCGAAAATGTATTTCCCCTATTCACTAAATATAACACTTTTGATCAGAAAATTCATATATAATGATGTTTACTTTTATTTTCAAGAAGCATACTGCCTCTTTTTAGTTGTATTCAGCCACAAGTTCTTGTCAGCCACTTAAGAGTTATATGTTGCCTTTCTTTTACTTAATGCAAAATAATTCTACACTTTTAGACATTCATAAAATATTTTATGTCTTTACAACTACGACAGGCTAATAAATTTATATATCAAGTACTTCCATACTAACAGGACCATTCTAGGCGGGCAACCTAGCAACCTTGATTTGTTCATATCTTCCTATCAATCTGTTATATGTGTTATTAATCATTTGTTCGGAGAACATTTAATGTTTGTTTAAACTTTTAAATAATTCAATGTTCAAAGTGATATTGTTATTGACCGATAAACCAACATAATGATTTTGTATTTTATCTTACATGAGAAATATTTACCTAAATGTTTTTCAAACTATAGAGAAAGCTATATACAATTAATAATTGACGACGTTTATCAAAAAAACATTTATGAAATGGAAGTTTAAAGATTAAATTAAATAATGCAAGTTTTATCAGATATAAAAGTAATAATTTCCAATATAATTGAGTGTCTGAGCAATGTGGATGAATCTATCGGATAAAACGAACACTTGTCTGCACTTGAACTATGATTTATTTTTCAATATTTTATGCACTTAAGTTTAGCCTTAATGCGTTTTTATAAGCATTTATAGACAGTGTACCTCCCCAAAATCAAGGAATTTTTACTTGTCATTCATTTGTGTAATGGTATAAAATAAGTTTGTAGTAGAATATTTGTGAAAAACATTAGAAACGAAACTGGTCAGTGATGAAATTTTCCATATGGTTATGGAAATTACCGATCGTCGGTTTCCGAAAAACAATAGGTCACGGTTTCCAAAAATATGATGGTTGTGCCCAAAGATTTTGGTGTTAATGAACATTACTGGTTTATATTTTTATAATTCCGATTCTCAATTGATTAATAGGTAATTTCAAGGCTGATAAACTTGAAATATGCAAGCTATTCTTTCGTTTTGTCGATACATCTGTACAATCGGTAATTTCCGTAACCACTCGTTAAATTGTAGCAGACACAAGTTTAAACAAAAAAATGTTTTACACTAATATTCTTCCTCTTTCTTGCTAAAAACTAATGCATGAATGATTTAAAAGTAATATTGCATCGTTTTCAGCAAGGAACACTGTCTATGACCGAGAAAAAAACATAACACACTTTTTAATTTACGATATTTACTTTATAAATAGCTTGCCTGTGGCATGGCAGTGCATGTCGCCGCTGTTCTTCGAAAACCGCGTAAGCAAATTTTTACATCTTTTCAATAGGCAAAAAAAAAAAATTTTTAAATATAATAATTTAGATAGTCTAAAAAAGGAACCAAATATTAAAGAGAAAACTGCGTAAGTCCAATTTTAGGACTAAAATGACAACTAAAGGCTTTTATATTTTCATAAATAAAAAGTATGCCCATTTTAATTAAGACTATCTAAATTAATATATTTTAAAACTTAAAAAAAAAATTTAAAAAATGTTTTTTGAAAAGTTGGAAAAATTGACTTACGCAGTTTTTGCAGTAACAATAAGTGCACCAATGAGTGTTCAGGATTTTCTCACGTGCTCATATATATGCCTTCCAATTGGATATGAAATCTAGTATTTTCGCAGAAAATGACCCGTGAACCCGCCGTTCATATAAAAACAAATAACATTTTGCGCCAAATTTTACTTACACGGTTTTCAAAGAACAGCGACGATGTTCCGCAAGATAAATATCTCGACTTTATTTATTGGATGATTTCGGAATGTTTCATCCAATCAGAAAATAGCTTTTAAACGTAATTTAGACCCATGTTTAGCGAGATAATTAAGTACCACTTTTTATACACTGCCAAATTGTGACATAACAAGTTGCCTCCATTGTTGGTTCATGCTACTGTATTATTATGCCCCCCTTCGAAGAAGAGAGGGTATATTGTTTTGCACATGTCGGTCCGTATGGCCGTATGTCCGTCCACCAGATGGTTTCCGGATGATAACTCAAGAATGCTTATGCCTAGGATCATGAATCTTCATAGGTACATTGATCATGACTCGCAGATGACCCACATTGATTTTGAGGTCACTAGGTCAAAGGTCAAGGTCACGGTGACCCGAAATAGTAAAACGGTTTCCGGATGATAACTCAAGAACGCTTATGCCTAGGATCATGAAACTTCATAGGTTCATTGATCATGACTCGCAGATGAACCCTATTGATGTACAGGTCACTAGGTCAGAGGTCAAGGTCACGATGACCCGCACTAGTAAAATGGTTTCCGGATGATAACTCAAGAAAGCTTATGCCAAGGATCATGAAACTTCATAGATACATTGATCATGACTCACAGATGACCTCTTTTGAGCTCACTATGTCAAAGGTAAAGGTCACGGTGACCCGAAATAGTAAAATGGTTTCCGGATGATAACTCAAGAACGCATATGCCTAGGATCATGAAACTTCATAGATACATTGATAATGACTCGCAGATGATCCCTATTGAATTTCAGGTCACTAGGTCAAAGGTCAAGGTCAAGGTGACCCAAAATAGTAAAATGGTTTCCGGATGATAACTCAACAACGTTTATGCCTAGGATCATGAAACTTCATAGGTACATTGATCATGAGTCGCAGATGACCCCTAATGATTTTCAGTTCACTAGGTCAAAGGTCAAGGTCACAGTGACTTAACTTTGAAAAATGGTTTCCGGATGATAACTCAAGAACGCTTATGCCTAGGATCATGAAACTTCATAGATACATTGATCATGACTCGCAGATGATACCTATTGAATTTCAGGTCACTAGGTCAAAGGTCAAGGTCACGGTGACCCGAAATAGTAAAATGGTTTCCGGATGATAACTCAACAACGTTTTTGCCTAGGATCATGAAACTTTTTAGGTACATTGATCATGACTCGCAGATGACCCCTATTGACTTTCAGGTCACTAGGTCAAAGGTCAAGGTCACGGTGACTTGACACAGTTAAATGGTTTCCGGATGGTAGCACAAGAAAGCTTACGCATGGGATCATGAAACTTCATAGGTACATTGATCATGACTCGCAGATGACCCCTATTGATTTTCAGGTCACTAGGTCAAAGGTCAAGGTCTCAGTGCCAACAAACGTATTCACACAATGGCTGCCACTACAACTGACAGCCCATATGAAGGGCATGCATGTTTTACAAACAGCCATTGTTTCAAAAATGTTTTTATGTAGTATACATATATTGATATTTACAAAATTGATGCATATGAATGATAGACTCTAATGAAATCATTTTAATGATACTGAAATCATGACAGTGAATTAATACTGATAATTATTTAATATATTTTGCTTGATACAATCATGTACATTTATATCAAATGAGATCATAATGTAACTTCAGTGATGAATTTCAGTGAATTAAATTAAATCCAAAATATAAGTAACTCCTGATCTCCCCCGCAACGCGCACACCTTAACATCCTGCTGTGTACCTAATCAGATCCAGATAAAAAGATATGATACATAATTATGTACCATATTGTTCAGAGGGGATGATTTTACCTCTGTTTTATCAATGAATTGTTTTACTTCTTTAATTAGTGTGTTTAAAGATTAAAAAATAGCTCCAGGGTCTTTGCTTCAGGCAAAGAATATTTCATATCCTGATCTCTTTTTCTAATGGATATTGTAACTAGTTCCTTCATTCAATACAGTCAAATATATGTTAAGTAGTATCTGTACACATTGGTTGATTAAATTTGTACATCAAATATTATTTTTTAATTGTTTTAAAAACATATAGTTCAAATGTTCATACTAGATTAATTTAGAACCTTAGTCATGTCACGGAGATCTAGAGTCCGTGGTCATGTGGTAATAAAACATTTTTAAATATAACCACATGGAGTCCTGACCAGATCTCAAATGCATATCCCTTTTCTCTGTCACCCTGGACATCTCCTATCAAAATGGCAAATTATATGCAGAACCGTTCTATATACACAATGGTTGAATGAAAAAAACGACATCCTTTTCACATGGAAATTTCATTTTGACAGTCATGGAAGGAGAGCCTGCACAACACAGATCAAAAATACTTTTCATTTGTGGATAATCCCATATCTTGAAACTCTATGTGCATAAATATCTCAAGTCTTCATGAAATCAGGACAACAAAAATGTTTTTTAAGTCCTTAATTGACCTGGCTATAGTAATCAGATTATTATCAGCACCATTAGTCTATTTATGTCATATGCTATGTGTTTTGTAAACATACACACAATATTGCGGGTACATGACAGCAATAAATAATAACAAAGCCATCCATACTACAAAGGTCAATGGCAAAGCCTGTGAGAAAAATTTGAAGGCATTGAGTGACATCACACAACGTGCTCATGGTGAGCTTTTGATATCGCTTTATGGCCGTCGTGCGCCGTCAACATTTGCCTTGTTAATTCTGTGGACGCCACGTTTATATTCCAATCTTCATAAAATTTGGCCAGAATATAAGTCTCAATGATATCTTGGATCAGTTCCAAAATGGTAACAATTGGTTGAAAAACATGGCTGCCAGGGGATGGGGCAATTTTCCATATATTGCTATAGTAAAACATTGTTAACACTCGAGAGGTCACATTTATTTTTCGATCTTCATGAATTTTGTTCACAATATTTGTTCCAATAATATCTTGTTATCTCAGGTGAACGACTTTGGGCCTTTCAGACCCTCTTGTTTGTTCATCTTACCATTTGAAGAAAAGATATCAATTCACAGATGTCTTTTACTTTTAGAATGAGTTATGCTGCATTTCTTATGTGGCTTGTTCGGGGTATATTGTTTAGCACATGTCAGTCAGTCCGTCAGTCGGTCCGACCACCAGATGGTTTCCGGATGATAACTCAAGAACGCTTAGGCCTAGGATCATGAAACTTCATAGGTACATTGATCATGACTGGCAGATGAACCATAATGATTTTCAGGTCACTAGATAAAAGGGTAAGGTCACAGTGAATAGAATGCTTAGGCCTAGGATTATGAAACCACACAGGTACATTGATCATGACTGGCATATGACCCCTATTGATGTTCAGGTCATTAGGTCAAAGGTCAAGGCTACAGTGAGTCAAAACAGTTTAATGCTTTCCGGAGGATAACTCAAGAATGCTTACGTCTAGGATCATGAAACTTCATAGGTACATTGATCATGACTTGCAGATTACCCCTATTGATGTTTAGATCACTAGGTCAATGGTCAAGGTCAAAGTGACTCAAAACAGAAAAATAGTATCCGGATGATAACTCAAAAATGCTTACGCCTAGGACAAACTTCATAGGTACATTGATCATGACGGGTATATAACCCTTATTGATTTTCAGGTCACTTGGTCAAAGGTCCAGGTCACAGTGACTCATAACAGTAAAAAGGTTTCCTGATTATAACTCAAGAATAGTAAGGCCTAGGATCATGAAACTTCATAGGTAAATTGATCATGACTGGCAGATTATCTCTACTGATTTTCAGGTCACTAGGTCAAAGGTCAAGGTCACAGTGACAAAAAATGTATTCACACAATGGCTACCACTACAACTGACAGCCCATTTGGGGGGCATGCATGTTTTACAAACAGCCCTTGTTTGTCTTATGTTGGTAAATGTTCATTTCGGTCAATTCTAGGTTAAGTTTGAAACAAACCAAATCACAGAAAAGGTTAGTGAACACTCCAAAGGTCACATTTTCTTCATAAAAATTGGACAGAATGTTATCTCGATGAAATAAAGTTTCAGTTTGAAAGTTGGTAGTTTGTCAAAAACAAGGTCATTGGGTCAAAATATAGAAAACTTCCTTTACCTTTCTACAGGTCACATTATCTTCCTGATTTTCATGAAAATTGCTTACAATGTCTATCTTAATCAAATCAAAAGCTGAATTTGCAAGTTGGTCATGTGCAGGCTAAAGCTAGGTTACAACTTAGTCAAATCATACACAAGTTTTTGACACTATAGAAGAAGTTTTGGGTGAGCGATACAGGGCTATCTTGTTTTAGAACAGCCTGTAGTAAGAAAGGGAAGGTATTGTATTTGTTTCAAAAGTAACACTATTGTTATTGGAAGTAACTGAGCAATTATATGATTTCATAGTTTTGATTATTTTGCTCACTTGTTATGATCTGTAAAGATGAGCTTTTGTTATCACTCTTTGTCTGTTGTATTTTATCCAAAGTTTATTGTGAACACATAAGATATCATTTTACAATGTTTAAATTTGGGTGTCACCTCTTTGTTAGATTCTTATGAAACAAGTCATCTCTATGTCATTTTGGGTTTCATATTCTATCAAAAATTAGGGCACTAGGTCAAATATAAGAAAAGGTCTGTTAATACTTAAGTGGTCACATTCTCTCTCTGATCCACTTGTAAATTGGTTAGAACATTATTTTAAATGATTTCAAAGTCAACCTTGAAAGTAGCATATTCAACATTTAGGTCACAAGGTCTAGTCTCAGTGATTAACAGGTCACGTTCCAAAGTAGGTCATGTGCTTCCAAGCATTTGATCAATAACTAAAATCATTTAAATCTATGTTAACACTTACATTTTTTTACCTGGTCTTCATGGTAGTTGATAGGAATGTTCAAATAAATAAAAGTAGGAACTCGGTAACAAGGCTCAACTAGATCGGATAGACGCAAATAGTTTGTTCATACTAACAAGGCCTTTTTTCTAGATCTGCATGAAAAATTAGTTAACACCACTAGGAAACAATCAGTTTCAGGTGAGCCACATTGTGCTGTTAAAGCTATCTATTTATAGTATAGATTGTTACAAAACCTTGTTTATCAATAAAAATAAATGAAAAAAATGGCTTTCTAAAAGTTGTAGTCTTGGATGATATATTCCACAACTTATAATCTACGACAATCTTTTGAGAAGAAAAACAAAATTTGACTATTATTATAACCCAACATACTGTGATTGGGGGCTAGCACAGGAATTCTCAATTATGTTCCTCGAAAAATAATGGGTTAACATATTGTTGCTGTTTTATCCAGTTGTCTGGACCATTACTCCCAAAAGAATTGTAAGTTCAAATATGAGATATTTAGGTAAAGAAATCTCATTGAAGGGAGTGCAGTGTCCAAGAACGAAAACGATTGCACAACAACCATTAACTATTGACCTGCGGATAAATAACAAACAATAAAAATTACACAATTGCGGTGATGTAGATTAACTTAAATGGATGCTTATTTATTGTATGCTTTCCGGTGATTTATACAGAAATATCAGTGAAATACACTGGTATTTCACTGTTTTGAACAGTGAAAAATAACAGTTAAAATATCGATATTTTTCGCTGTTTATCTGGGAAAATAGATATTCCACCGAATCCAACAAATATCCTCTATATATCCATCCTCTTCAAAAGCATTGTCAAACCAGTACTTTCAGTGCTTTGATTTATAAAAGCAACCATGCCCAGGGTGCAGAATCAACGGGGTTTTCAGGGGTTTACAAACAAGCTCGACAGAATGTAATCACACCGTTAAGAACTATATTTTTGCAAATATCTCAAGTTGTTGAAGTACATTTTCAAAAATCTATAGTGCATAAAAGACAGTTGTTCTTGCAGTTTGTGCCGATATCTTAAAGTATAATAATAAATCATTGAAAACGTTTGAAATCGGTGACAAAATTTCACGTTGCGTAAAACATAACCGTGTACAATGAATGCAATAAAAATAGAATATTTGAACGAGAACACATGCTTTAATAAAGTTATTCTGAAGTATTTCACATTGCCATAAGCAGCTTTCTGAAGTATTTCACATTGCCATAAGCAGCCTAAAAATCTGTCTTTTATGCACTAAAAAGATATTTGTCATTAAGCATCACTTACCTTTCGTGTATAAATCCATTAAAGTTAAAAGGTGGAACCAGAAAAAGTCACGTGATCCTGCACCACGATGCTGTAAAATCAGATACCGATGGCTAGTGCTTCACCAGCAATTCATAGCATGTTCGTTGTGTTTAAAAAAGTGTGTACTTGCTCGGAATTCGGAAAAAATCGTTTATGTTAAATTGATATTAGTTTTATTACATTATCTGTTTATACAATTATTTAATTGGCGTCAAATTATGACGCATAATAATATGTTTCGGTTGTTTTGTAGTTTTTGTTGATACTCATGCCCCATAAGAAAAAGCGGAGGTGCATGGCTATGTACCTGTCCGTCAGTTGGTTGTTCGGTATTATAGCTCGTAAAATATCACTTTAATGTACATGTATTGATGCTACAGATAAAAAGGGGAAGGACCTAGGGTTTAATTCAGTACTCATCTCATTTTTGACACTTAACGCAACTGTATTTATTATTGTAACCATTATGGAAATTATAATCTTCCCAAACTTCATTAAGTATGTAATATTAAAATATATTTAATGAAATGTAAAATGCATATCTTTAGGGACGTATTATTATTTTTTCTCAATGGCTTGACACGTTTATTGCATCGAATTATTAACCTGTCTAGACACGGTTTCCAACCACCAATCCTTATGAAGTACATTTATAATAATTGTATCGTTAAATATCATTTGACGATTCGGTTAGTAGTATTTTAAAGTTTGGTGCTGTAATAAATACAACCGGGATGATTCGCAATCGTTCGCCACGGTTCATTAATTTTGCAATAACATTTTACTTAAAAAGTGAATGTTGTGCGATTTTAATATACAGAGTAATTTGGAAATCAAAATATCTTATGATATAGAGTGGTGGATATTTATTGCGATAAAAACTAACGGTAATGTAGCATAAAGAAATGTATTTATGATTTTCTATGAGATGTTGAACACCGCTATGGTGAATGAAATAAATAAACGGTTTTCGTATAAAAAATAATGGTATTTTTAACTTTAAATTGACACTAAACTTATGTTAGCATCGATCGTTATCTAGACCATTTATGAAGTCACATTATAATATTGTCCTATCATGTTCAGAAATCTGATAAAATCAAATTTAGTGTAATTTGTAATTACTTTAATTGCGAACTGTATGTAATCAACGAGCAAAAAGGTAATTATGTTTCCGTTAAAGCACGGGTATGGAATTCCTATGCCCGGCTTGCCATACTCGGGAGTTTTTCGAGCCTTGCAAATATACGTGTCCATCCACCTTCTCAGCGGAAATATAGACAATAAATGGTCGTCGTTTCGCGTTCCAAGGAGATGACACATGTTAACCCATTTAAGCCTAGTGGACTCTCCCATTCTTATAAATTGGATCAATTTATTTCCAAAATTAGGGATGTCTAGTATATTTATTTCTATATTTAGAATATTTCTTACAGAAATTCCTTTAAGCAAACAGCGCAGACCCAGATGAGACGCCGCATCATTTACTCCTCCATAATGACAAAATAATACTTCTGGTACTATTTCAGATACATTTAACGAGCATTATTAATGATAAGTTTATTATATTACCGACGTCCGAATAAAAATATATACATATGAAAACCGGACTCGCATGCAATAAGTCCTGTTTATACAGAGCGATGCTCAGTGTTTTTCATTTTTTGATGTGCTGTTTCACTGTTTTAGTGAAACGGGCTCATCAAAATTAACCCATTTATGCCTGACGTTTAGAAAAAAGGCCTTGGCAAACAGCGTAGACGCAGATGAGACGCCGCATGATGCGGCGTCTCGTCTGGGTCTGCGCTGTTTGTTTAAAGGAATTTCTGTAAGAAATATTCTAAATATAGAAATAAATATACTAGACATCCCTAATTTTGGAAATAAATTGATCCAATCTAGAAGGATGGGAGAGTCCACTAGGCTTTAATGGGTTAACATGTGTCATCTTCTTGGAACGCGAAACACGACAATACATGTCCATCATTATAACTTTGGTATATTTTTTACGGTAGGGAGTTAACCCATGTATGCCTCGTGGACACTCCCATCCTTCTAAATTGGCTCAAGTTATTTCCAAAATTAGGGATGTCTAGTATATTTATTTCTATATTTAGAATATTTTTAATGAAATTCCTTTAAGCAAACAACGCAGACCCTGATGAGACGCCGCATCATGCGTCGTCTCATCTGGGTCTACGCTGTTTGGCAATGCATTTTTTCTAGGCATAAATGGGTAAAAAAAACGTCAACGAAACTTACACAAAACCCATTAATAAAACGGAGACACGATTGAATTAAGAGATAACAATATCAGCTATCTTCTACTATCAAGTAGCTTTACTGACGTGAACTATTTTATAATAGTGATTTAAAATCGTACCATAATACAGCATAGTTTAAATTTAAAAAAAATCCTAATACTGTCGCGTCAAATGGTATGAGATTATATGTACATTACTTTAAGGAAATAAGTTTGATGTGGTCACGTGTAATTTTTCGTTAACAACAACCGTAAACCATGTTGATTCAAAA
Organism: Dreissena polymorpha; assembly: GCF_020536995.1. Taxonomy (NCBI): domain Eukaryota; kingdom Metazoa; phylum Mollusca; class Bivalvia; order Myida; family Dreissenidae; genus Dreissena; species Dreissena polymorpha. The sequence goes on along the minus strand of NC_068362.1, from coordinate 100,011,789 downwards.
ATGACCTTTTAAATTGTTTGTGACTACATCGAAAGGCAGTGTAGCATGCGGTGAGCTTGAGCGCTCTGCTCGATATAGAGCTAATAACATCATCTAAATCATCGTAATGATTTACAAACCATAGTCAGTAGCCCATTATTGATACGAAAACATGGCATTAATTGTCTGTTTACAAGTAACATTTTCGCCAACGTCTTGTGAAGGCCATAATTTATGAACGCCAGTTGCACAGAGAAAACATCGTGCTAACATTCGGCGATAAAAACCGCACGAAGGATTGGTTCTGAAACAATTGCTGGCGATTATAGGATCTTTGTGCTGTTATTTATGATGCTTTGTCGTCGCTGTATTTATCATATTGTTGCGATGTTGCTGTTTATGTTCTTTACATTGATATTATGGGCATTTTTCACTGTTGAATTGAGCTGAAAAGAATTAATAGGTCAAAATAGTAAGTTAAAATGTGGTTACTGACCAATTATCTGCAACTCATCTTGCTACCAGTTGTTTATAAAAATATTTTTTATATTCGATATTTTACGTTACTCACCCAGTCCTGTAAGCCGAAATGATCCGTAAAACAAAATTGTGTCTTTGTGTCGTATAAACGATTCTGCACTAAAACTAAATTTAGGTTCACATTGTACATGCGTGATCAGTTGTCAAACGAAAGTACGGTTGATATTCAAATGCATTATTTTTCTCTTTCCGGGACATTGTTTTAGAATGTTAATGCTGCATTAACAAATATAAGTGTATATGAAGTGAAAACACCCAAACTAAACAACGGTTGCGATAGACACCTATAAACTGTTAGATGTCCATAATATCACTTTAAACAAATATAGTATACATGTATTCGTCTCCGATTGTAGTCTCAATCTGCGCATGTCTGGTCACCTTTTAAATTGGTTGGTGAAGCTGCCACACTTGCGTAATTTTTAATTAATGGTTTTCTAGTATTTAATTATACTGCGCGTTCGTACTTACAAATGTGACTGTTCACATGTGTTAACGTCATTTTATAAAAGCTTATTAGTTTATAATAAAATATTATAAAATATATCTTTCACCTCATTTAGGTCGGGGTATTAAGTGGACCCATCGCGCTCGCCAACAGTCGTCATCGACTCACTTCATTAATCAAAGGCGGGAAGGCCAGCTTTCTTAAAACAGCACGATCCATTCTTGATTATTTTAAATGACATAATATTATACAATACATGTGCGTTGTAATTATTGTTTTATGTTTGTAATCATGTGATTTATAATAAAGATTACTAAAGGTTTCTTTGGTAATGTATAATAATATCAAAGCGCTCAAGGCACTGAATGTGTTCGCTGTGGTATAATCTTAGAAGCAACTCAGTTTTCAAAATTATGTTATAGTTCTTTATATCGCAAGTTTGAAATGACCACAACCTATTCAAAATAAAGAGTGTGTCTTAAGTACAACACAGGTCGAGATGTGTTGTTGTTGTTTTTGTCCAAATCATTGATACAGGCTAATCAGTGTGCACATGCTTATCTTTTTTGACATGCTTTAAGCCCCGTTTTCCCTGAAAGCAGCCAATATGAACAGATTTCAATGATAAACTCTAGA